>NC_081193.1:83885013-84110013 GCF_902713425.1 Acipenser ruthenus | reverse complement strand
CATCTTTATACACCCCTTATGGTTGGGGGAGCTCTTACTTGGATATAATAACGAGGAACTGAGGTTCGTCTGACGTCCATCTATTAACACTATCAGTGTGTTTGACAGCATTCTCCAGTTGGTTAACAGAGAGTGAGAACATGCCAATAGAAGTCTCAATAAATATTTAAAAAATGTAGTATATCTGCAATGATTACGCACGATACAGCAATGGTAAGTAATACCTTCATTCAAACTTTTGCAAGGTGCTGAGTAATAAAAGGCAAGCATTGACTAGAAAAGAGGAATACAGTCTTTGGGCTGAGAAATGAGGGTTTTTTTTCACACCTACAGTAGTAATGGTCACTTTTTCTTGCCGTAGGGGTTCCATAGATCTGTAGTCTGCAATGAATGCTGTTGATAAATCTGAGTTGTGATGCTGGGCATTCCTGATCATTGTCATTAAAAATCAAAAGGTGCCTCTTGGCTAAGTGCCTGATTCTAATACATATTTCAACAAGCATCTTCTCACGCAGGTCAACAACAGACATTCAACGTCATTCGCATTTTAACAAGCTTGTGTGACCGACGTGGAAACTTCAGACTGTGAACGGCATGTTGTATGTGCAGAAGGCTCTGCTCTGCTCTTCTTCTGACTGGAGATGTAGAGCCTACCTTGTCTTATTACACTTCACGAGAAGAGAGGCAGGATCAGCTTTACTGTACATAGAATCATATGCAACAGTTACATGTTCTGCCCCTTCACTTCTTAAGATACTATCATACATAGTGGTTCTTATTGCAATTGATCAACTCATATGTTAAGGTGCCTTGACTGTGAGTTCAGGAAGTGCTCTTCACTTCACTTCCAGTTGCTTGTCGTAGACGTATGTAGTGCAGGTCAGATCAGTCAAACTGTATTTTATATTCCACAAGCACAGTGTGTGTTGCCTTTTATGGGAAACAAACAGAAGCGTGATTCAAAGTGGTCGATCCCACTGGTCTAGCTGATCTATCCTGTATCTATTGCAGGCAGCTGTAACTGCATTGTGGCTCCTGGACTCGGATGAAGGCCCCTAAACGCAGTAGTTGAGTAATGCAATAAGAGCCTCTCCAGATGTTTGCAAACATCATAAAAAGATAAGGGGACACAAAATAAATGCAGCCAGGGGTGGCCAATATTGGCCTTTCCAGTCCTGGTCTTTGTTCTTTCCCTGGTCTAAATTGTTTAATTGAACCAATTAAACTTCCATTCAGACCCTTAAGTAGTTAATGATCTGATTTTGCCCTGTTAAACCTGGTGTGGAATGGCCCTCCAGGACTGTGATTGGACACTCCTGAACTAAGTAAATGTCTTTTGAAGCTACTACCCCTTCAGTTCTGAATTCATTTTGTCAAGCTGAAGAATTAAGTCATTTTATACATGACAACAGGCCAAACATTTAAATGTTGTACATATTCACTACCTGAGACTGTGACCTAGGAATCCTGTGAGATTCCAACATGATTTCCAATAGCATGTTCACTCCAAGATAAGGCAGGACCTCTGAAAGGGTTAACTTCCATGTTAACTGATTTTTGTTTTTAGAAGTGGAGCTGGCCGTGGATGACCCTCAGGAAATGTCCCGTCTGGCTGAGCTGATCGAAGGCATGTCTGTGAACTCCCCTGGGTTTAACCAGGAGTTCAGCTGGAAGGGTGAGTTCAGTATGTGTCTTTGTGTCCCACACAGAAGAGGAACCATTCTCAAAATGATTAGAGAGGTGATGAGCACTTCTTAAGCCTATTCTTAATTTTTCACTGAATGTTTCACCCTTTACCAAAATATTTGCTTCCAGGTTACAGAATATCCTGTAGAATTTACAACAAACATTGCTGTATGCTGTGTTGTATGCAACCTGTGATCGATTTTTCACACATCCTGAAATTGAACATTTCAAAATGCATTCTGTAATCTTTATTATTTAGATTATTTTTTATCTTTTTTTTTTAGATTATTTTAAAATATGAGGTTTAAATTTTAAAGCTGTTTGCTGTTTCTGTGTTTGAGATGTGTAAGCACCAGTCTCAAAGGGCTGTTCTAGTGTAGTGTTGTTCTGTAAACCCAGGACAAGCACACCTGGCATTAAGTGAACCAGTCTCACTGTTTCTGCAGACTTGGCTACTTGGCGATTTTTTTTACATGTTAATGGATTGTCTGACTTCTGCTTGATAGTTTTTTACTCTGTTGAGTGGGGTTGAGTTCTTTGTGTTTTTTCTTGATTTTACTTTGTAATCTGAAACAACTCTGTAATGCCATAATAACCCCCCCCCCCCCTTTTTTTTAAAGTTTGGATTACTTCCCACTCAGTGCTGTGAATAGTGTTCTTTATTCTAAGGCTCTTTAAGACAGGCTTTGTTGGTGTTTTTCTGTTATTTAACTATGTTAACGGTATACTTAAATGTATGCTTTATGCCATCTTCGTTTTTGAAATATTTCATTTCTTACCTGTTTGATTTTCATTACCTTTGTACACCAAGAGTCTATTTTAAGGATCCTACCAGTGGCGGGATTTAGATCTGCCACTGTTTAAACCAATGAAATACACCCAGCATGTTTGAAACTGACCAGCAATATATACAGTTTGTTATGTAACTAATATATAAATCTTACAATCCCTTTTAAGAACATGTGAGACAGAGTAGCAGAGCATTGCTGCTACCTTGTAAACCTTAAAATGTGAAAATCTGTCCATTCAAGACTTTATACTAACTATTCATGATTTTCTTGCAGATATCGACAATCAACCTGTTAAAACATCTGAGTCGCTGGTGAAATTACGAAGCATAGATTCCCTTGAGCAGGTAAGATGTGCTTCAAAGTGAAGTCATAATTTAACTGAATGTCATTAAAAAGAAAAAAAAAAACAGCTGGAGTTTTCTTACACTGTATTCCCTCCTCCATTCCAGGTCGCAAAATCGAAACCCAGGAACTCTCCAGACAGACACAGCCAGAGTTTAGATGACGTGCGACTTTATCAGCAGACGCCGCCCCTGAGTGCCTGCTTGAATTCAGACACCTCCCAGAGCTACACATTCGGCTGTGGAGACCAGGAGAAGGAGGGTCACTGCTGCTATACGTACTCCACAGCAGACTGTGAAACCAAGCCAACGTTCTACGGGAAGAGGTCTATGCACTGCCTTTCACTGGACCTGCTGGGGGATGAACAGCTTCTCGAGTTTGTTGTCTAAGTCGACGGACAGAGAGCAGCGATTCTGAATACCCAGGACACTTTTCTGAAAACTCATGGCCTGCAACTGATGTAAGGCTCAGGAAAGTGATGCCAGTGTGTCTCACTGCCTCTGTGTTCGCTGTGGAGGAAGAGCTGCCTGAGGGACAAGTCTACGATGAACACAAATGAAGGAAATCCCTACATACCTTAGAGCTAACCGAACAAGAACTGAACCGTGAATATATATATATATATATATATATATATATATATATATATATATATATATATGAAGCAGTTTAGCTAAATTTGTAGTTGAACTCTTGGAGAACAATGCATGTATACAGTGGCTACTATAGAATTAAAATGCCTTATGCCTCTGTAGGCAGGGTTCATTTCCCTAGTTTATTGAGTTTGCTGGTCTCAAGCTACACAGTGGACATTAGTCTGCATCACAAAACCACCACACGATTCGACACAATTGGCAGTCGCATGGAAGAGGCCTGGGACTGTGTGGCACGGTGTGTTCAGGTCAGGATGGAGGTATTGTGGGATTATGGTAGGAAGATCCCATGGTGCCTCTCTGCAACATGCCTGACTGTAGCCAGTGTCATTGTCCCTCACCTTTCTTGAGCACTGAATTCACAAGCAAAAAAAAACAAAAAAAAGTGTTAGAAATTCTGGGGGTATGCAAAGTTGTAAGACCCTCAGATGCATTTTGATGTTCATTTATAGGGTCTATTTTAATTATATAAACGTCATATTTAAATAGTGTCATCCTTACACCACTAAAACCTATTTTTTTGTAATATTAATGAGTGGGTCAATAAACGAGCCCGGGGGTGGAGGGGACGGGACGACAAACCTTGCTCCATTCACGTACAGTACTTGAATCCGATGCTGTTCATTAAAATAGATGTATGTAAATGTTGACCGACCTGCGTCAGTATTAAAACATGAACTTCTGGATCAGAACTCGCCTTGCAGTGAAAGCAAGGACTTATATTTTAAAATGAAGTGTATGTATTCTTTAAATACCAGCCTATAGTTGTATGAATTTACTACTAGAACTGTTGTATGTAAACCAGAGTATAGTGCTAGCAGACCTTGGAGTAAATGTGATGGACGGTGAAGGGTTAGGTTTGGTTTATATATATGATCTGTTACTAGCAGACCTTGGAGTAAATGTGATGGACGGTGAAGGGTTAGGTTTGGTTTAGCTGCTGAATGGTGTTTTATACAGAAATGAAGGGAAGAAAGGAGCAAGGATTAACGATAAAGTGCAAGAGAAAGAAGGCAGCAGTCATTATTAAAATGAGTGCCAAGAGTGGGTGATGTACCCTCCTGGTAGGTATGGGTGAAGAAAGGTTTGAATACACACTGTAAAAACAATAATTGAAGACAATATTTTTAAACCATGCAAACTGCCCCCCCTGGTGGTATAATGGGCAACATTGTGGTGTAGCCTCTTTTTTTTTTTTTTTTTTTTGTTTGGTGTATGTGCCTAAATTCAGTTTATACAATTTAACATTTGGTCAGTAAACTAGTATTTAAAACAATTCCTACTTACTGTAAAGTGTTTTGAATGAAGGTCTACCCATACCTACAATGGAACCTTGGGTAAGGTAATCTGGGATTAGTGCTGTCCAGGCCAAAACCAGGTGATTATTCTATTTATTTTTAGTACCATGGATTTCATTTATTTAAAATAGTGGTCATTTAGTTATCTGAGTCTGTGTTTTGACTGAAATGAGCTTATCGATTAAGTAACCCAATGTATCTGTGCTATATATAGAATATAAAATAGGGTGCTGGACAGTGCAATATTGTAAAGATCCACAAGAGGGATGAGTGGTTGTGTTCAGCACCCTATTGTATGTTTTAATGTACTGTGATAACTACAATCTAAATCACGATTGTCATTGCCATGCTAAACAAGCCATGCAATGTTAATACATTTTAGACAGTTATATCACACTGAAATCTGTGGCCAATGACTGTACATTTATAATCTATTTTCTTACTTCAAAATGTGACGATTTGAAGTGTTGTAATTTGTAATGTTTAGTATTTTTTTTTTGGAGTTTGTACTATCAGCATCTATTGCTTTGTTAACCACCCGTATTTTATTTATTGATATCTAGCAATGAAAAGAGGACTAAGCTGCTGAAAATAAATTGCCTTCATTTTTGTTCAAATCTAACAAGCTAGCAAACACCAGTATTGAATGTAAAAACTGTGAGCCTGTATATTACTTGCAACTTTTCTACACATTTTTTGCAAGAAAAACCTTGTAATACTTCTGCATCTCGAACATCGTTTTGTATCTCGTATAGATGAATTACACAGTGTTTTATAACGTGCTAAGGATTCAAGTTAAAGTGTGTCTGTAATGTATACATTCCATTGCAAAAGAACAAAGAGGTTCTCTCTATATATTTCTCCTTTCAGTGAAAGGAAACTTTGTATTGCCATACATATAATAAAAGTTAGAACAAAAAACAGTCAATTATTGCATTCTTTTTGCCAGCATTTTCATTTAAGTAACACATTTGCCCAGATTATGGTGGTGAGGATGAGCCATTCCCCAAACAGCTCTGGCAAAAGCAGAAGCACAGTCCGTGTAAGACTGATCGGTGCAGCTGCTATATTGTAACAACATTGCTGTGCTCACTCACATAACTGTCTCACTTACTGAGATGGGGAAAGACTCCTCTTGCACAGCTGTTTGAGCCATTCCGGGATTTACTGTGGACTTAAAACAGTAACACAAGGTTTTGATTCATAAAAATGATATCTAATACCATACTAGGTTAAAGAGAGCTCTCAGCTGGCATGCACTTCTGGTAGTCTGTTTCACCTGCACTTACCTCAGCTGTGTGGCTGGGGTTGATGCATGTCACTGGCTGTGTGTCAGTAATGGAAGAGGCTGGTTGGTGAATGGTTATGAGAGAATTGTACTATCCAGGTGAATCTACCAAGGAAGAGCAAGTATAACATGACTACCTAAAAGTCATTTGGGCCACTTAGCAAGTCACAATAACGTGCAGAGGTCTGCTTCTTGCAAACGGTGGTGGTTTTCTGCAAATGTTGCAATTCCAGGAACACTCCGGAGACAGGCCTGATGCAGCCACTGCATTAGGGGACACTGTCCGGCTCCTTGTGAAGTCACTGACATACTTCTGTTTACTTAGATGTTGAATAGCTGCACACAGCCGTCACACAGCTTCGGTCCAGTGGATCTCATGAACACATAGATTACATTGCACACTGGAGGATTTTTTTTTTTATTTGACTTGTATTTTCTAATGGCCAGTCAGTGTAGGATTGCTGCAAGGCTTCCCATCACATTGATCTGAACCTGTGTCAGTCCACTCTCCAGCGTTCCAAAAGCTCTACAGCATTGTGTCCAAATCATGGCATTTTAATTAAGAAGTAGATTGGGGATATGAAGTCTTATTTTTGAGAATTAGCCAGTTAGCCAGAATTGACCCATGGCACTGGGGTTGGAACCCTACTCTTCTTCAAAAGAATGTATTTTGTTAAAACAAGCACACCTGCCAAAAATTATTATTATTATTATTATTATTATTTATTTCTTAGCAGACGCCCTTATCCAGGGCGACTTACAATCGTAAGCAAATACATTTCAAGTGTTACAATACAAGTAATACAATAAGAGCAAGAAATACAATAACTTAAAATGTTTGATAACCATTTTTTTTACACTAATAGGAACATGACTGCACTAAAATATGCATGCATTGAAAATGTAGTATCATGGCTCTCGTCACATCGTAAGCGCTTAAGTCATTCACTCAAAATAAAGATACTGTCCCTTTAATAGAAGAAGACGTATGCTGTTTTAAACGGTCAGGTGGGTGTGTCACATGCCAACCAGTCCCTGACGCGCATGCGTATTCCCAAGTCCAGCCTACTAAACACGTGGAGTACCGGAAGTGCTGATTTGTGTTAACGTGTTTGACATTTAGTACCGTTACATTTTCTAATAAGCGTAATGAATTCCGTTTTAGTTGATGCTCTTTTATTGCAGTGCCACGACCCATGCGCTCTGGTCGAGATTTTAAGCTGGGATTCAAAATGTGACAGTATACCAGAAAGAGAGACGGTGGACGCTTTGCATTTTGCTATCAAAAAAGTAAAGAGCCTGCAGCAGCAGCAGATGTTCGAAGTAGGGGACAAAGCAGATGATAACCTCACAGTAAAGTGGATACCTTTTCGTAAGAAGCTGGAGGATATCGTTTGCAGTCGATGTTTGCCGCTGCTGAGTAAACTTTGTTATACAGAAGAGCAGAACAATGGTGCTCTTAGTAGAAATGCGGGTCTGATGCGCGCTCTCTGTGATTTAATCAGCTGCTGTGCCGAACTGTGTGGGAATGACCTAACTGAAAAACTCGCCGCTGTCGCTGTGCCTGTGCTCCTGTCATCCGGCGATAACGAGAGTCTGGAAGCGACAAGCCACTTTGATGTAGACACGGCTATTGAGGTCATAGCCTGTGCAGTACCATTCCTGCGTCCCGAGCAGATTCATGTGGTGGACAAGGTGCAAAGCGCAGCTGTCACTTGCATAAAGACAGGCAAGGACGCAGTCGTGTCAAAGGTTGTGGTAAAGCTACTGTTTTCTCTGTTAAATAATAATCATCTGAAGAAGTCAAGTGTAATCCGGATCTGGGAGAGCTTGAACGCGTGGCAGGCAGTAGATAACAGCCCAGGAGCCACAACACGCATTTTGCTTTGTTTGACTGCACTTTCTGACTACCTGCTTCCCAGCGCAGACACAGATGCAACAGAAACCATTGACCTGCGTGTTTCCGAAGGTTTCTGGGAGTTGGTGCAGAAAGGGTTGACGCATCGGGATAACGTGTCGCGAAAAAGGGCTTTGTATTTGCTGAAGAGATCTGTAGCGGTTTCAGAGGAGATGAAAAGTGCCTTCCAAAGTTGCCAATCCACTGATAATGGTAAGTATGGAAATTAACTCGTGACAATACGTTAAGTGGAACTGTAGCATATAGTCAAACACACACACCTCCTGTGATAAAAAGAGTTATTGCACTACACGTTACAAGTTATTCCGTTATTATTATTATTTATTTCTTAGCAGACGCCCTCATCCAGGGCGACTATAATTGTTACAAGATATCACATTATTTTTACATATAATTACCCATTTATACAGTTGGGTTTTTACTGGAGTAATCTAGGTAAAGTACCTTGCTCAAGGGTACAGCAGCAGTGTCCCCCACCTGGGATTGAAGCCACGACCCTCTGGTCAAGAGTCCAGAGCCCTAACCACTACTCCACACTGCTGCATCTTCTCTATTCTTGAACATGCCACTTAGAGTGGGTAATGCCGCTCAGTCACTGGCACCCATAGAAAACCATATTGCTACATAGTTTTGAACACAGGACATTTTAGTAGTAATGCCAAGTCCCCATACTGCTGTACTATGGTTTTGTACTTCACAAAAAATAGGGTGGCTATATGGCTCCATGTTCACCGGTACAGTTTGGGACAGTTCGGGCTGTGCAACTCGCATCCCAATGCATTCTAGTACCTTTTACCTGTCTAAGGTACCTTTACCTTGTCTCTTTTTTTATTAAGCAGTAGGACTACACTTGCCAGAATGCATTGCGATTTGAGCTAAAAAGCGTGAACTGTCCCAAACTGTCAACATGGAGTCAAATGGTCACCCTACCAAAAATACTACATTCCACTCCATGCCTGTGTAGCAGATATACTGTAACATGTATTGCATGCTGTTGTGAATGTAAGCTTGACATTGGAATACTACATTTTGCAGTTTTCTTGTCTGGTAAGTGGTGTCAGTAGTTTGCAGTGGAGTAGAGCTCAAGTGCAATCTGTATATTTCCCCCTCAGCTGTCAGCCTGTTCTGGTGGTCCCCAGAGAGGAATCGTCTGATTGTGGACTTTTGGGAAGATTACATGCTGATAATGGAGACCTTGGATGAAACCCAAGTAAGGTGCACACAAAGGAAAACATATAAACAATAAACTAACACTTGTCATGTACTGTGTGCCATATCAGTGTGGCTCTTTTAAAGCACGGGATAACTTTTTCTGCCTGGTTCCATTGTTATAGCACTGGCTGTTCAAAGTTCATGTACAGTACATTTCTCAATCTCTCTTTGTAAATTCCAGATTCATCTTGTGATGCCTGTTTTGCACAAGATAAACAAACTAATTGAGGCAACTGTTTCAGAAAGCCAAGGTAATTGTTTTTCTCTCTAGATATTAATTATTACACACATTAATACACATTTTTTTATCACAAATATCGGGTTTGGTTTGTTAAACAATTAAGTGCAAGAAAATATGCATACTGGCCCAAAGGATCTACTGCGTTGAAGGACAAGCTGGTTACACTATCATTCCCCTTGTGAAATCATTTGCTGTGATTGGTGCTGAATAATTGCACACAAGTCTGATATAGCTTATACAGCTCTAGTGGATCGCATGACAGCTTTGCAAACTATTGCAAGTCAGTGTATTTGTATTCATGTTACTGTTTTCTTGTATGCCTTTTTCTGAATACATTTTGAACTAAGCAATGGCAATGAATCCTGTTCTCACAAGCATATTTTAAATCTAATTTAGACTGCCCACTCTTCCATATCTCCTGGCTCATCTGTGTGTACAGAAGGATGTTTGATAGTGAAAATAAAGCAGTGATGAAGGAAGGTGTCTTGCATCTTTTGAGTCTTCACGTGATGAAATATCCTGTGTTTTCACAAGGGTTTGCTGAGGTAGGCTTGTATGTGTTTTTCAGTTAATGCCCGTCACAGTTTAGATGACAGAATAGTTTTGTTAGAAAGAGTAACCCGTGACCTCATGTGTTGCAGTTCATTGTCGGCCCATTCGTGGATATTCTTTCTGAAAGCACACTGTTTAACAGGTAAGCAATGGACACATGTGTTGCAGTTGTTCCTTTTCAAATAACATTTACCAAATCGAATTTGAAATATCTCCAAACGTTTTAAGGAAATAAGATTCCTCTTGCACAGCAGTTTGATCCATCCCAGTTTTTAATCTAAGCCAGTTATCTACTCAATGCTACACCTGATCGTAAAAACCTGTTTTAAACAAAAATGTATTAAATTTAATTCTGATAAACTAGAACTTCTGTCTTTACAAGGTCTGCTGACCAAGAGATTGGGAGCTGCCCTGAAATCAGTGTGAAGCTGCAAAAGTTTTTAGTAACATTTACCTCCAGTTTGCCAGAAGAAAACAAAGGTAAGGTGATCCTAAGGTTTATATTTCTGAAAGGAGGGGAAAGTCCTGAGCAGGGAAAAAGAAACAAATCTAAAAATGTTTATGTATTTCCTGAAACAATTCTGTGTGTGCTGTTCTTTTAAAAATCATTATTTCCATTTTCTAGGGAGGTTTTTGCTGCAGATGGTTCAAAACCTGGCCAATAGGCATTGGTGTGCTGTGCCTATTCTTTTCATCTCTCAAGCACTGGCACAGGTTAAGGGATGCAGAGCCTTTGGGGTGGAAGGCCTACACGCTCTTAGGTAAGTCACAAATCTCTGTTTAATTCAGGTTCCTTTTGAAATGTTTAAATAAGATGGAGCTGGCTGGCTGTATGTAGTTAAGTCACTTCGTAAAGTCACACTTGCAGGAAGGATTCCATCCTATTGTTTTTTTCAACTGACTTTGTAATTTCAGTTTATTTTGTTTGTGTAGTGCCTTTCATACCACAGTGGGTGCGTTAAGTAACTGAGCGAGAGTTTTTCCGTTCACTCGGATCACTGATGAAATCTGCCTGTAGCTGTGAACTGCTCAGGAGTAGCGGAACTGAGCATGCTGTTAAGTGGGTTCTTTCACTGAGCTCCTCTGAGTGTCTCACTTACTTAAAAATCACAAGAAAACAATTGAAAAATCTGCCAAATCTCCCTTTTTTTGAGGATGTTCAGACTTGTTCTCTCTTTTCAGAGAAGTTTTGCGTTCCACTATGATCACACATCAAGTCCTGATGAGGGGAGCAGCCCAGTGTTACCTTCTCCAGACCGCTTTGAACTTGACACATGTGGTATGAGCATTTCAAAAAAGAAATGTAACCCTTCTAAAAGCAGGTTGAAAGCTGTGAAGTGTGTGTGTGTGTGTGTGTGTGTGTGTGTGTGTGTGTGTTTGCAGTTCGCTCCTGTTTCTTTATCCGCTAGTAACACAGTATTTTTCTTTTCAGCAAATGGTAACCCTTGAAGATGTTGCAAACTTCATACAGCATTTTAAAACAGACGAGTCTTTAAGTAGAGGAACATTACTCTGGACTCAGGTAAACACATCATCAGAAATCCATTCGTAGCATCACAGTATGGGTGTTAATAGACTGTTAAGTTATCGATGTTATTAATTCTGCATATTTGAAATTGTAGTCTTTCTTCTTGTTGACATAGCTGTTAGTTGGTTATTGAAAGTGTTGTTAAAGTTGAAACATTTAAGCCAAGTGTTTTACCCATTATTCTGAGCTGTGTGTTTTTTCCTCAGCTTTGTGATTGGCTGCATGTCAATGACAGTGTTTTCAAACCTATGGAAGGTGTATCTGTGTCTCAGCCAGGCAGGCCTGCAGTGAGTGTGTACGTACAGCACCTTGTGGAGGCGTACATGAAGGTGCCTGCGGGAGAAGGTAAGGGAATATGCAGGTTGAATGTTTTCAATACCCCTGTATTCATTCTGTGCAATTCCAGAACAAATTTAAGAGCCTGCATCACGCCTATATAAGTTATACAAAACCCTGTAGGATATATTGGTCCTTGTTTGCTGTTTCCCTGATCACTTGAAATAACTTTTGAGTCAGTAGAAGAAACTATTATTCTCACTTGAGAGTTTCCCCGAGCTAACTTTACTGCTCAGGTTGCTAGGATACGGTCTGCCAGGCATCACATGCAGCAATGTCACCTGGGATGAATAAATTCAACGGTCTATCAGTTTTGATTTTTGTATTTTAGACAAATAAGATTGAAGCAGTAACCCTATATGCTTTTGATTTAGGAAACAGCTGCTTTATGCCAGATTGGTTTGAAGCTGAGCTTGTTGCTAAAATGGTTCTTTTGGCTTCTGATGTGGAGGAGATACAGGGGCTGGAGAGGTATGCCATGCTTTCTGACTTCTTCTAGACTGACTTTTACAGGAGGTGCAACATGCAGTATTCTACCATAGTTACATTTGCAATTGTATACTGTATACCATTACTCATAGTATTGTATCCTGTATTCTATCTGTGTGATAGGAGATTTTGCTTTTTAGAGGACCAGCAACTGATTGTGGTCAAGTCGATAAATGTTTTGGGAAATGGCTTTAAAGACTATCATTTACTTTTACCTTACTCTGTGGGTACACTTTTAGTTTTTGGTCATACAGGTCAGTTTCTAACTTCATAATGCATATTCAGACCGACTTGTGAAGTCCATGTTACATCCGTATTCCTGTAACTGGGAAACACGTTTATATAATTGCTATCGACATACCTTGCTGGTACAGTAGTACTGTAAATGTTCAAGGTTACACTGAGGCAGTGTTAGGTTAACTCATTCTGTCTTACAGTGAAACACATAAACCGAAGCAGAAAGGACTGGAGCAGCTTTTGTACCCTCTTCTTGACGCTCTGCGGAGGCTCAGCACTAATGTCTACCTGCCTGTCCTGAAGACTGACAAGAGCCTGCAGCTTCTCTTCAAACTGCTACACATCTCATACACTACAAGCAGCCCCAAGAGCCATGGTCAGTGGGTTATTTAGAACATGTTAGTAGGAGGTATAAAGGCTAAGCATTCATCTTAAATTTAAAAAGATACACCACTGCCCTGTACGCGTTACAAATGCTCTTAGATCTGCACATACACTTAAATTTCATTATTTGTTTTTATATTTAGATACTGTCTTAACTACTTTGCAAGATTGCATACTTTCCACCACTGATGAGGTTCTGGAATATATTCTTCGGAGGCTCACCAGTGAGTTGTGTTTGGTAAGTGGCAAAGTCATTTGTTTGCAATGTATGTGCTCAGCTTTTTGACAAAGGCTAAAATCTGTGGTATCGTACATTACCCAGGTAGAGCATTTATATGTTTATTTATATATATACTGATGCACAAAAGAAACACAACACTCGGGTCTAATGGATTTAATCAAATATTTTAAACATAGATATCAAACAAAATCACAGAAAATATGAACAAAAATACAGATCAAAGAAGTATGAAACCTACTACAAAGTTAGCATCAGGTTTGACCTCCCTGAGCATTAACACAATCCTGGAAAGGTTGACGCGTAGACCTCTGCCTTCCAGGACGTGGCCTGTCCCTGACAGAGCCAGTTTCCTGGTTTCTCTGGACTAGTCTACTGATTGTTAAAGCAGAACATCTCATTCTCTGGGCAACTTCTCTCACAGACAGGCCGCCTTCAGTCATGCCGATGGCAACCAGGTGAACTTCATTACTCAAGCGGGGCACGGTCATATCTTTTGCTGTTTTTATTTAATTAAAATCATGTATTTTGTTATCCCAAGGAAAAGTACTATTCAAACAATCAACAAACCTATCGGCTCGCTATTTAAAATGTAAATAACATTATGTATGTGCTCAATGAGCTATTGAGATTTAGACTGTTTCGTTTTCATTGTGCATCAGTATAGATACACATGTATATGTTTATTTATATGTGTGTGTGTGTGTGTGTATATATATATATATATATATATATATATATATATATATATATATATATATATAATATGTAATATGTATTACACATGCAGTTGGGATGTGATGAACTGTAAATTATACATATTGATTTTAATGCGTTTGTCATAGTAATATTTCTTCATGGTGACCTCGCTGGAAACCCAGGTGGGATGTTTTTTGACAGCCCTGGAGCGTCCCTGGCTCTTCATACTTTTTAAAAGGTAAAGGGCAGACCCTCAGAACTGTAGACCCCAGTGTGACTCACAGAACCGTGTGCTCCTCCCAGCTTTCAGACCTGGGCCGCTGCTGTTTGTATATCTCAGTCTTGCGCGAGCTGGTGAAGCTGTACTCCGTGGTGGGCTGGAGAAGGGGATCCCGCTTCTGGAGTTTCATTAAATCATTAACAAAGAACTCTCTTTTGAACCTCCAAGCAAACCACACTGAGCAGGTAGGGCCGTTGGAATTTCACACATACACATGTGAAGCAATGTTCAGATTTTATAAATCACTATGAATATAAAAAGTCTGCATGTTTGTTGAAAGGTAAACTGAAAATCAGTGTCGTTTGAAACCCTTCAATCCCTACTGCCGACAGGGATAATAATTATGAAATGAATGAAGAGGTTTAAGGATCACGCAAGTGTTTTCCCTCAAGTGATTGTATAGGTTTTTATTTTGTTCTTTTAAAAAAAGACATTTGCAAAACAGGTTTAGGAGTTATAGGGTGGTCTACAACAATTTCATTTTAACTCGCAAGACATTGTTTTATATTCTTCAGGACCCACAGCTAGTGACACAAATTCAGAAAGTCGTCAGCATGTCCTCTTTGGCCTGGGTGTGTGAGGTCGCCAGTCATAACACAGACCTTCAGATTGTCTCGACTGATGCTGTCAAAGCACTAATAAACTACATCTCATCTGCAAAGCTAAACCAAACATTAATGAAGCCTGCAGCCTGCGAAGAGAGTCAGGGGTGAGTCCAGTAACCATATCCGCTGTGAAGCTACTTCAGCTCAAGGCTCTCAATATACAGTATGAGGTTCAGAGGAGTCCATCCTTGTTAAGCAGCATTTATTTTCATGTCCTTTTGCAGTCCACAAGATGGCGCTACATTACAAGGCTGGGGCAGAGTGGCAGCACAGTGTGTGCACGATCAGTGGGCCTGTTTGCATTTTGTATTGAACAAATTTGCCAAACTCCTGCCTTCATCTTCAGACATCCAGGCAAACGGAGATCTTCAGAATTCCATGCCTGCTGTTTCCTGCCCCTCTATGACTCTGCAGTGTGCAGTGGAAGCCCTGGCTATCTTACCCTCTGACCAGGTCCTGCCTGTGTTGTCTTGCATGAAGATACTTGTTCCAAAGGTGGGTCCAGAGAAAAATCTGATTTGTTTAAAAAAAAAAAAAACATTCAAGTGCTGGTTTTGATTCCTGTTTTAACTGTATATTGATTCCTTCTGCTTTGTCTTGCAGATTTGGCGTTCAGACGCATCACTGTGTGTTGAATCTATGAACCTGGCTTGGAAAGTTGTCAAAGACCTTAACAGCAATCCACAGGACTTTTGGACAACCCTTGAAGCCTTCATCCAATTTGTCTTTGATGCCAACCTCCTTCGTATCACTGTTGAAGATGGATGCCTTATTACTACAAAAGTGAAGGAGGTAAAATTGAATCTTTTTGTCTGGATTTTGAAAGCTGATCACATGCTATTCTTTTACAATGTGTTTTAGTGTAATTATGTGCATGAGTGCTCAACTTAAACCAATCTGGCTTCAACAGAGCTCTTAGACACATGTGTGGTACACCAGAGTGTAACCATTAACCCTGCCCCCTGTGGATGTAAGAAATACAACATTGGTTCCTTTGTGGTATTTCTTACGGATGTATTTCTGGCATCCACTTCCAGGGGGATAGGTGAATGGTCACACTATGGAGTACCAGATGTACTTGAGACATGCTGGGGGCGCTATTGAAGTCACAGGGGTGCTTTTCAATCCGCAGGTTGGGAAGACTGAAACAGAAAATCATATACAAAGCAAATCCAAACAAGAAGACGAAGAATACATCATTCAGCATGTTCTATTTCACAACGGTATCTCCTTTTGAGACACATTCAAAGAGCATTTCCCATCGATTTTGTTTTACAGATGGCTTCAAAATTAATCGACATGTCTCACACAAAGACAGGAGTCTTTAACACACTGATGAAACACTGCTGTCAGACGTGGATGCCCTCTGTTTGTGATGTAGACGGTCCTGTAGATGATTCGTTCACAAGCGCTCTAAATCATATCGAGCTTTTCGCCGAGGCTTGTGTTTATGGACCTGTTTTCAGGAGAGACCAACGGTACTGCAAAATGTTTTATAAGAGCCAATTGCTGCTTGACAAAAGTACAGCAGTAGCTTAATACTCAGTTCAATACTATGTAAACAACGTACTTATGTTTAATTTCAATGGAGTTTTAACAACCAATAACATGAAAATCTAAATGCATTTGGTTAACTAACTGCTATCATTACTATTTCACTGACATGTTGAACTGTTGGAAGTTCTTCATATTTGTTTAAAGAAAATGTCTCACCTATATATTTTTATTTATTTATTTATTTATTTATTTATTTTCTCATTCAGGTTAATTCAAGATGTGCATGCTTTCATCCAGCAGCTTGGAGAAGACTGTGCTGCAAATTTAGCCATAACAAGGTTGGATATCTAGATTTTCTGTATATTTAGGTAATGCAACAGTTAACTCCATAGGAAGGATACATATTCTATGTACTTCTTGCATGTATGTATTTATGGTAATGTGTGTTACATATCCTACATATGCATCTCTTAACCCATTAATTGCCATTTTCCTCATTTGAAGACTTATTTTTTGGAGCATTTTTAACTGTCATCTACCTGTTATTTAAAATGTCCCTTTAATTATATAGTTATAACTTAATCTAATTTTGTTTAAATGTAATGTATCAAATTACATAAATGCAGCTTGTGTTCAGATTTTTTCAAAGAAAGATTAGTTTGATACTTAATGGGTTAATTACACAGAAAAGAACAGAAAATAGGAGCCACTTTTTTTTTTACATAGAGAATTGTGAGGGTCTGGAACCAACCCCCCAGTAATGTTGTTGAAGCTGACACCCTGGGATCCTTCAAGAAGCTGCTTGATGAGATTCTGGGATCAATAAGCTACTAACAACCAAACAAGCAAGATGGGCTGAATGACCTCCTTGTTTGTAAACTTTCTTATATTCTTAATATTGCAAACACTTTAATGTAGCAAGCTATATACTTCATTTTTTTTTTAACATTTAGCAGTCGCCAATTGATTTTAACCTGTTTTTCTCACAATTTGAAATATCCAGTTGTATTTTTTTAGGCTCAGCTCACCGCTACCACCCCTGCGCTGACTTGGGAGTGGCAAAGACGAACACACGCTGTCCTCCGAAGCGTGTACCGTCAGCTGACCACTTCTTTTCACTCTGCAGGCCCGCCATGCAGCCAACCCAGAGCTACAGCGTCGGAGGACAACGCAGCTCTGGGCAGCTTACAGGCAAGCCCGCAGGCGCCGGGCATCTACATGGGTCGCTGGTGCGCAGTGAGCCGAGGACACCCTGGCCGACCTAACACTCAACCCCGGGCGGCGCTCGGCCAATTGTGTGCCACCCCCTGGGAACTCCCGTCCACGGTCATCAGTGGAATAGCCTGGACTCGAACCGTCGACCTCCAGTCTATAATGCGCATCCTGCACTCCATGCGGAGCGCCTTTTACCAGATGTGCCACTCGGGAGCTACTTTATTTCACTTTGTTTTTAATATATGTATTAGTTTGTCAGATTGCTTGTATTTGAACTATATGAGGCTGTGTGGTCCAGTGGTTAAAGAAACTGGCTTGTAAGCAAGAGGTCCCCAGTTCAAATCCCACCTCAGCCACTGACTCATTGTGTGACCCTGAGCAAGTCACTTAACCTCCTTGTGCTCCGTCTTTCGGGTGAGACGCACTTGTAAGTGACTCTGCAGCTGATGCATAGTTCTCACTCCCTAGTCTCTGTAAGTCGCCTTGGATAAAGGTGTCTGCTAAATAAACAAATAATAATAATAATAATAATAATAATGTATTCCAGTGATAACAGAGATGACCAGTATCCACGGGTCTGTGCCATTAACTTCTTGTGCCACTTGGATCCGTTAAACCAGCTGCATAAAGCATTCATGGAACAGCTTGCTCTCAGACTGCTTAAAAAGGTACTTATAAAAAAAAAACCAGAAAGCTTAATATTTTATGATTTCCAGTAATATTAAGGTAGAATGGAGTTTTATGTAGTGTTGAACTATATAAAACTAACACTAAAGAGACTCGCACTGTTAGAGATAATTGTTTTTGTGGTTTACCCTTCTTTTAATGGTTTAAACAATGACAGTATTTAAATCCCATTATCTTTACACAACTCCCATATACAGAGCAGTAGACATAGCATCTACAGCATCTTTTTTTGTTCTATAAGAAGGTAAACCTAAATAAATGCAATCTGAGTGGACTGTGTACTGTACTGTGTTCTATTTCTCCCCTAGGATGAAGAGGTGGCCAAATCTAAAGTGCGATACTATACAAACTCTCTTCAACACAGAGTCAAGAACAGACTGTGGCAAACGCTCCTTGTTCTTCTTCCAAAACTCGAAGAGGTGGAGTGTGCAAATGACCTTATTGCATTATTATATAATCCACTTATAGATGTTTGTAAATAAGACGTTGCAGTGAGTCAATAGCGTAACAGCAAGTGACAGTCCAAGGAATGACCTGAAGGTTTTGTAATTGTACTGAATTATTTTTCTCTTCAGACGTTTGTTGTGGGAATCCTTGACAAGGTGTACCAGGCTGGGTTCTGTAACAATCAGGCTTCTGTGAAATACCTGATCGAGTGGTTTCTCATGCTGACTCTCTACTGCTACCCCGAGCAGCTTCACACTTTCTGGGACTGCTTCCGTTACGTACGTAGTCACTTTTTTTGTTGTTGTATTGATTAGATATAGGAGGCTGTGTGGACCAGTGGTTAAAGAAAAGGGCTTGTAATCTGGAGGTCCCCGGTTCAAATCCCACCTCAGCCAGTGACTCATTGTGTGACCCTGAGCAAGTCACTTAACCTCCTTGTGCTCCGTCTTTCGGGTGAGACGTAATTGTAAGTGGCTCTGCAGCTGATGCATAGTTCACACACCCTAGTCTCTGTAAGTCGCCTTGGTTAAAGGCGTCTGCTAAATAAACAAATATTAATAAATAGATGTGATTTAATAAACAGTTAAAGGTTTCTTGAATAGATCGAAATGTGAAACACTCTTTATCTAAATTACCCAATATTAGAAACTGAACAAATACACAAGGCCCCTTGGCAGCCTGTGCAGTAAAGTATTGACATTCAATTACTGATGCTTTTAAGACTTGGCATGAGAAATAGATAAAGCAAAATATGTTTTGTGCCCAGCTCCCTTACTTCAGCTACATGAGAAATAGCTCACAGGCAAGTGTGTGTGTGTTTATTTATTTGTTCATGTTTTATCCTGTAGATTGACCATATTTCTCTTTTTAAACGCAGGATCAAGAGAAATCTAAAACCAGCATCTGCACATTTCTTTCTGTTTTAACGCACTTTGATATCCTTCTTGAGAATGTCATTGACAAGGTATGACATTCACATCTTTGAAAGTAGTCAAGGGCTTATGTATATCATTGACTATAATAAAGAACATTTTGACTTGCTGTCATGATGAGAATATAATCCTTACAGACATTTGCCTTTTTAGTAATGCAGATGTTTCCAATGTTACTCTGCACCAGTTTGATGCCTATGTTTGATTCTGTAGAGGACACACCTGAAGAAGGCTCTGGATGTCATTCTGCTCTGGTGTTTCAATCACAATTTCGCGGTTCGGCTGTACGCCTTGTTGGCCCTGAAAAAGGTCTGGAATGTGTGCAGATCAGCCTGCTCTGAAGATGTGGAGTTTAAAGTTCTGGCACCAGTTATTGAGGCTTGTCTGCAGCAAGTGGAATACATGCAGGGCTCTGGGTTTGTATTTAATCGCTTTATTTTTTAGGATATATTTAACCTGTGAATACTACATTGAAAGGCCTTGCTTGCTTGTTTGTTTGTTTGTTTGTTTGTTTGTTTGTTTGTTTGTTTGTTTTGTTAATAATCATTTTATATATATACAGCTATGGCCAAACGTTTTGCATCGCCCTGTAGAATTAACTAATTTTGCATCATTAAGTCGAATGAAACCTGCTGAATAATGTTACATTAGCATATTGAATTACATACTGCTTTGTAGTTTTCCATATACTTAACGAAAAACTGACAAATTGAAAAATGCAACATTTTGGCTTCCAGCAGACTTTTGCGATATCATTTTCTAGTTTCTTTGATTACATGATGTTAAATCAGTATCTAAATTACTGTATTCCTTCGAATTTAAGATGCAGTTTTTGAACCATCTTTTGCTTCTCCAAAATAACCTACTGTTTATATTCAAGTACAGTAGTGATGCGTGTATTAAAATCACTAACAAAAGACATGACTAACAGAGTACACAAACAGCAATGTGACTGACTGCCGAGAAAAGACGAACCAAAACGTTACTGCCCGATCTCGAATCATCCATGACATACAGGCAGCCATTTTCAATGAAGCGTCATTAGCTTCCAGGGGAATTCCAAGAGAAGCTTTTACAGTTTCAGCGTTTCTAACAAAGAGTACCAGCTTGAACAGGTCGGAAATGCTGATCAGACCCCCGTAAGTTCACAAATTAGGAGAAAAACAGGTGTGAGTAATCACGACTGGAAATGAGAAGCAGCACATAACTAATGCTCTGTGTGACAGCAGATGGCTGCAAACTTCCTCCATATGTGTAATTGAGGTATCTTTGTAAATGCATATTTATTTTACACTTTATTTTTTCCACAAATTGAGAGTGTGAAATTTGGGCTGCATCTTAAATTCAGAGGAATACAGTAAGTTCATATAGTTTTCTATTTTTTATTTATTTTTTATTATGTCTCAGTCCTAAAATTCTAGGTGATGCAAAACTTTTGGCCATAGCGGTATATATAATGAAGAAAAGTAATTGATAAACTGAAAACTCACTATTTTAATAATTAGCTTCAATGCCGCCTTCAGGTAGCATGGTAGAAATACCTTGGTAGACTGATTATATATATTTTATGTATTTATCATTATAGAAATGCTATGAAGAATTGGCAGAGAATTCAAGAACATTTCTTTTTTGGGACATTTCATCCACTTAAGGACTACAGTATAGAGGTAAGTTTTTAAAGAGCAACTGGCTTTAAATTATTTTTTATTAAACTTTCCTTAGCACCTCTTGACGTTGTCGATTTATTTTGATTTCTGTTGGTCCAACACTGTATGTTTAACAACTGAGATCTAGCTGTAAAGAAGATGATTACCTCAGTAACAACCCAGCAACATTAAAATGACATTTAAACTATTAACTTGTTTTCCAGCTAAAATAATAACACGTCACTTTTACAGCGATATTCTGTTATAAATTTTAATGTCTGCTCAGTTTTTAAAATATGTATTATTTGTTGTGATTCCTCATGTGTAAAGTAAATATAATTCAAAATCATCGGTGCCAAATCAGATCGGATGTCACAAATACTTGATCGGAGATTCAGCCCAAAAAAACTCGACCTTTTGATTGTTTGTAAAAATCAATGAACAGATGGTTAAACTAGTGATTACAGAGAGGTTGTTTTTTTTAAGAGAACTCTGGATTGTTTCTCAATAAGGTTCCAATAATCCCGTTTTAAAAAGAACGCTGGTACGTTGTCTGCATCTCTCTTGACCAGAGTCCCACGCAGAAAGTACAGTACTGTTTTGACAGAAATCACTGCGATGCACAAGACACTTGCCTGCCATTCTTTCCTATTGTTTTCACACTGTACCCCTCTAAATCTTATACCAATCTTTATTAATGAGGTATCATTTGAAAGCAGGTACGATAATTAGCCGTAATCAAGATGTGCTGGTATTTCTAATGCTATAGAGAGAAACATGTAGTGTAATTGCATCTGGTATTTTGCTACAGATTTTTGTACTGGCAGGTTGCATCAGGTCAAGATATGCTAGTCCCTTCCACCATTATTATTTCTGCTGGAAACGTTGTTCACCTGCTTGAAATAATATCTTGCTGTTCAATTCCAGTCGATATTCTACACCTTTCCCAGCCTGTCGGATCTTGCGGACGATGAATGGATTCCATTGTGGAAGTTTTCAGAACTAGTGGAATTTCCCACTAATTCATCAGTTTCATTGAATAATCCTCGGAAAGAGCTTGGCGACCTGGAAACAGGAGATTGGGTTCAGCAGGACAAAGGTACACCTTGCTTGGTGACATTGAGAGCAGGTGGTGATTGGTTAAATAAGTACACTGCCAGAAATGAATACAAGTTCTCTAGATTCTTTTCTTAATGGAAAAACATGAAGAATTGTGGAGGGGGAAACGTACAGGGGTGGGAGTGTTCCGTCCTGTAGACGGTTTTCCGTCTTAAAAATATTTTGGGCACTGTGAAAAATGAGTGTGTGTTTGGAGTGTGTACTATAGCAATGGTGGACGTTGGCGAGCCAAGAGCTGATTTCGTAAACAAAAATGAAAAGTTGTTTTCAGCTTCTTTGCAATTTACCGTGAAAACTATGCATTTTATTTTCCTTACAGCATTTTACACTGTAAAGTCATACTTTTATCAGAGCCGTGCATTTGGTTACTGTGGCAACGGGGTCAAATAAATACCGACTTCATGATTGGTGTTTGACTTACACTTGTACTAGTCTGTACATTGACCTAGCGAGTCAGTGGCATATATGATGTTACAATTTACAATTTACTAAGTTTTAAAACTTCATAATTATTTCTACTTAGTATTAGAAATGTAAAGATAAACACAAAAACTTTGTCATTTAAGGTTTGCCTGCCATGTATATGATTTATTGATTTAAAGGCAGCAAAATATTAAAAAGTAACATGCAATTTCCATAGTATGTCAACATAATTTTAAAAGGTTTACAAAACTTGAAAATGTCGCTGAATTTGTCACACAAGGTTGTTTTAAAAAAATCTTTTTTTGTCTGCTTTATATGTTTTTTTGCAGCCAACACATTTATAGAACATTGATGCATTTTTAAAGATTATTTCAATAGCAACTCGAGTTTCAATGTTTGAATGCCGTTTGACCTTTGACGTAGCGCAAATACTTCCAAGGTTAGCTCAAAGATATTCTATTTAATAGAATAGAAATAAAAGAATATCTTTGGTTAGCTGTACCTGAGAAAATGCAGTGAAAACAAGCAGCCATATTTAGCTGGAAACGAGGTATTCTCAGCACAGTAATAAGCTTTTAGTTTTGGTTTGAAGGCAGCAGGACCATAGCCTGTGTTTTTTGGGTTTTATTTTTTGTATTTGCTTGACAGACGCCCTTATGCACGCAACTTAGAGTTTTTTTTAGTTTCTGTTTGCACTTTGTTTTGTAAAATGAAACAGTTTGTGCAATTGTTGTGCACAGTGTGTTTGTTTGTTTCTGTAAGTTGTATATGCATATTTGCTTTATATTTGTAGTGTATGACTACATGCAACGTGTTAAAATATAAAGTGCTAAAAATATTCGCCTTGCTTCACTCGGCACCACACCTGTTCCGTCTTGGCTACTTTGCTCTGCTCCCATCCCTGAATGTAACATAATACATAGGTACGTGTTTTGTGTATTTGATTCAATAAACTTGTAACACCCAAGTGTAAAGCTAAACTGTATACCCCCAGTGGTAGAATGGCTCTCGGTTTGAAGTTATGAAAGTTTAAATAAATTTGCTTTCTTTTAGCATTTCTAAATTCTTCTTCCTATATGTAAAGAGACAATTGGCTTGGTCATAGGATCTGTGGCTGCCCACTGACTGTTGCTGGGACTTTCTGCGTTGTAGGACTACATTATAAAGCTGGAGAGAACACACAGGGTTAATATCACTGAGAGGTTGTTTGTATCCTGACACAGGGGAGTGTGAGAATGATGCCCAGTGGATAGACGTGCAGAAGAAGATAATCCCCTGGAAGAACAGCATCCCTGATCAGGACCTGGAGCTCCTGTACCAGGAACGAGCTGCCAGGCTGGGGAAGTTCAGCAACGCTCTCATTGTAGTGGCTTCACTGATCGACAAACCAACTAACCTGGGAGGTAGGATCAAATACAAACACAAATAGGGCAGCAGTGTGGAGTAGTGGTTAGGGCTCTGGACTCTTGACCGGAGGGTTGTGGGTTCAATCCCAGGTGGGGGACACTGCTGCTGTACCCTTGAGCAAGGTACTTTACCTAGATTGTTCCATTAAAAAACCAAATGTATAAATGGGTAATTATATGTAAAAATAATGTGATATCTTGTAACAATTGTAAGTCACCCTGGATAAGGGTGTCTGCTAAGAAATAAATAATAATAATAACACTATGTAACACAATTTTTGTTCCTGGGTAGTAAGTGTTATTTCCTAATTGCTTATGCCTCAAAAGTATAGAAAATGGCTATTATTCCCCACAAACTTTGCTTTTGTGACCAGGACAGTGATATTTTGAAATTTACCTATTTCCAATGAGAAAACAGGCGAATTTGTGTCTCTTTGTTCACATAGTCAGAAAAAAACAACACATGAATCCAAATTAACATGTATTTATACTAAAGTAATACAAAAATGACTACAAAAGATTTAGAAGTGAGTAGTTTTTCGAGATTTACGATTATACTGTAAATCACTTTCACGAATCAGCCCCTAAATGTAGTCTCCCATCATGTTCTCGTTATACTGTCCTTGGTAGCGGCGTTCAAAGTCCAGTATATCCTGGTGGAAGCGCTTGCCTTGCTCCTCCCATGTTCTCCTTGAATTTATCAAGATGAGCATCAAGGATATGGACTTTGAGGGACATCCTACAGCCCATTGTGCCGTAGTTCTTCACCAGATTCTCAACCAGCTCCACATAGTTTTCGGCCTTGTGATTGCCCAGGAAGCCCCGAACTACTGCGACAAAGCTGTTCCAAGCCGCTTTCTTCTTACTAGTGAGCTTCTTGGGGAATTCATTGCACTCCAGGATCTTCTTTATCTGTGGTCCGACGAAGACACCGGCTTTGACCTTTTCCTCAGACAGCTTAGGGGAGAAGTCTTGAAGGTACTTGAAGGCTGCCGACTCCTTATCTAGAGCTCTGACAAATTGTTTCATAAGGCCCAATTTGATGTGCAGTGGTGGCATCAGCACCTTCCGGGGGTCCACCAGTGGCTCCCACTTGACGTTGTTCCTCCCCACAGAGAACTCGTCCGTTGTGGCCAGTCCCGCTGTGCTAGTGCGCCTTGGTGTCCCTGCTGTCCCAAAGGCAAAGATAGCAGGGAAACTTGGTAAAACCGCCTTGGAGACCCATCAGGAATGCCACCATTTTGAAGTCTCCTATGACCTTGATGCCATCTCAGAAAAATGCAGATATGTATCCACTTAGGCAGCTGGAACTAAACTGAACTGGTGTGCTTAAGGCCCCTGTATTTATACTACTATTTATATTACTGGAAAGTTCTAGAAAGTTCTAGAAGTTACTCCAAGTTTACTCAGCACTGAATCTATCTGGAATGTTCTGGAAAATAGGTAAATTTCAAAATATCACTGTCCTGGTCACAAAAGCAAAGTTTGTGGGGAATAATAGCCATTTTCTATACTTTTGAGGCATAAGCAATTAGGAAATAACACTTCATACCCAGGAACCCAAAAAAAAAAAAAAAAATTGTTACACGGTGTAATAATACTAATAATATTGGAAAAGTAGCCATGCCCAGACTAAATGTTCTCTTTCTTTCGAATACAGTTTAAAAAAAATCCTGGTGTGATTTGAGATCAAAAGCGCCTAATATATTATTCACAGTGAATTATTGAAGGGCCCTTGGACAATACTGTCAGCATGGCCTAACTGTGAATTACTGAATTGGGAAATTACAAGGGACCACTGTGTAAAACATTTGCCTATTTGTTTCCCCTCGCTTTATGTGCACTCTATGTGAAGGGAATGGGTAAATATATGTTTGCAAAAACGATGCTCTGTGTTTAAATGTTTACAATTGCTTAGCAGCAGAGTCACTGTAACCTGTCTTGTTTTATATATAATATATATACGTGTGTATGTGTTATTGGTTGCTAGCGACGTCGAGAGTGGCAGATAAGGTGAAAAGGGGTTATATTGTCGTGCTTTATCTGCACAAACGCACTTCCATTGATAAGAAAGTGTTCTCAGAATGAACCTGCAGTTGAACCAGCTAGGAGATGTTTTTGGGAACAATAGCGAGTGCCTCTGGATTATTATAGAACAGATTTATATTTATGAACAGATGCTGTGAGAATGTAAAATGGCAGGGAAAACAAGTGTAAAATAAAGACATTGAGAGTTTCTTTTAGTGTTACTACCGTAGTTATGAATTTGATTTATAGCATTCTTTGATTAGGTTGTTCCTTATCACAGTGCAGTGGGAAACAGAACCCAATGAATCCTGTTTGAAGTGCAAGAATAACTTTTATTGTGTAATTTATCATCAGGTTTATGTCGAACATGTGAAATCTTCGGGGCTTCTGCTTTGGTTGTCAGTGGCCTGCATTATATAAATGATAAGCAGTTCCAGTCTCTCAGTGTTTCGTCTGAACATTGGCTTCCCCTTGTGGAGGTGAGTGCTACAGCCGTTGTGCCTGCAGTTTGTACCAGTAATTAAATGTGGTAGGTGTCTTACTCACCTGACCTCTTCACACCAACGCTGAGACACTTTAAAACCCAATAGGACACCACCTGTATGTATAGCGTTTTTAAGTGAATTGGTGGTTAGAAATCCTGGCCTGTGATTGGTTCAAACCTCATTATCGGAACTATTGCCCTGACATCCTTACACCACCGGGCAATAGTCTCTGTCTGTCATGTGATTGGTTTACATCACTGTCAGTCCCGCCCCTTTCCCCTGCACAACAATGGCTGAACACCGATTCTGTGATTTAGCAGAAAATGAATTACAAAACATACTTCAAAAGAAAGATGCTCTATAAACTAAAATGGTGGTTAAAACGTTACTGTCACTGTTTTCTGACTCGACGATGTAAACAAGTATGATGGCCGGGATTTAAACTGGATTATGCAGCAGTCAGCAAGCGACACGGAGAGCTGGACACCAAAAAAACTTTTATAGCTACTGTACATTTTCTTTTACTTATTTGTTATTTTATTTATTATGCTGTATCAGCTATATTTAAACAAAATATATGTCAATATTTATTTACTTATGCTGTATCAGCTGTATTTAAACAAAATATATGAAGTCGTATTTACTATCCAACCTTGCCTCACTTATTTTCTTGACTGATTCATATATTAAATATGTACTGCAGACTCAGCCATAGTGGAAAATGAAATGCCTCTCTGGAAGACTATTGTTACCTTCAGGGTGCCTGCGGCTTCGGGCATCATAGACCCCTGTCGGCAACCATAGTCTTCCCTCTGGTCAGTGTGTGCTTTTGTCTTCACAGGTAAAACCACCTCAGCTGATTAACTATCTACAGCAGAAGACAGCAGAAGGCTACACTATCGTAGGTGTGGAACAGACAGCTAAGAGCCAGAGTCTCACGGAGTACACCTTTCCTGAGAAAACCTTACTGTTGCTCGGGTGAGTGTTAGAGGCTTGTATTAATTAACCACTAAATCAAGAACTCCTGTACGGAAGCTCACATGAAGCACACTTTATGATCATCAGTGTGCATTATGTGAATGCTTCTTTTTTTGTTTGTTTAGTTATTCATACACAGTATTAGAGATTGGGTAAAATAGGACTGGAAGTTACAATTTTAATACAGTAAATTTATTTAGAAACAGATAGGTTTAGGTACACCTAATTGATTCCCCCTTTTCTAATTGACTGAGAAATGAAAAGCACCATATGAAGATGAAAATTAAAATAATTTAATTGATCAAAAGATATGCCTCCTGGGCCAGCTACCGTAAAAAACGTTGTACGAGTCAATTTTCTAGGCATAGGTGTGACATATGCGCTGGTGTGTCTAATATTAAACTACTGTACCAGTGCCACAATGGGATTACTACAGCCACGGTTATTATGACTCACACAAGCTTAACTGTCAACAACCAGATTATTTTTTCAGGATCTACGGCATTCAGGTCATGTTGCTAGGTAGAAACACAAAACCACTGTTCTAATTAAGTTTTAATTTGTTACTCTTGAATGTTAAACGTAAGCTTTAGACTTGACTGACCTCTTCTCGACCCAGACTCGTACGTGGAGATAAAAATAA
Organism: Acipenser ruthenus; assembly: GCF_902713425.1. Classification (NCBI taxonomy): domain Eukaryota; kingdom Metazoa; phylum Chordata; class Actinopteri; order Acipenseriformes; family Acipenseridae; genus Acipenser; species Acipenser ruthenus. The sequence continues at coordinate 84,081,730 of NC_081193.1, read as the reverse complement.
AGGTGAAAGTTACCTATCTTCGGAATATGAAAACCTCACAGTTAACACAATAGCTCTGAATGTTCTTATTTCCACGCTCCCGAGCCATTGACTTGTCAACATTCAGATTGAACCCGCCCCTGGGATCCGTAGCAAACAGCTGTTGGTTAGAAAGCTGAGTAAACTTCTCAAGTCTTCAGTTCGTTGTAACTGCAATGCTATAATATTGCAGGTGTCTGTCTTTGAGACTGGATAAAGTAGGACAGTCGGACAAAAAACGAAAATGCTATACAACAGGTTTGAAATTGAGCGTTGTTGAATTTGCCGAAATGCACGACAATCACAATGCTAAAAAAAACAGTAAGTGACTGGAGACGAAACAAACACAAACTTAAGGCCTGAGATAGAAAACATTTTGTTTGAATAGAGTACTTCAATACATACTGTAACTTGTTCTACATGTCAGTGCAATGCAGTGGTGCACTTGTAAAGTATGAATGTATTTGTATAGCTGGAAATTTAATGCGATTGTACTGCACCTTATGCAACACTAAAATGTTTTGTTTACTGATTATTAGATGGTGCACTGTTTAATTTGTTTTTTTGCTTTAATTGATTAAAGCAGTGCTGTTTAATACTTTTCTTTTTAAATTTGAATTAATACAATGGATTTGTAAAAGCCAATGCAGCGGGAACTATTGTCCTAAGTATGGTTTGGAAAGAAATGTTCAGAAAAGCAAAGAAGATATGATCTTGAAGTGTTTGGTACTTGATAAGCTAAAATAAAATAGGTTAATACAGATGTGATGTGATATGTATAACTTGACTTTACACTCTGTTAATTATTCCCTTTTAAATCCATTCAAGTACCATTGGTCAGTGGTTTACACTGTTACTACTGGAATTTACAGTACTGCAGTAGTATTATAACTATTTTGATGTATTTCGACATTGCATTTAAATTTACTTGAACCAATTATTTAGAAATTTTGAAAAACAGAATAGTTTGTAGCAGTTTAAAAATGAAAAACAACACTGTAAAATGATTAATGGAATACAATGTTGCAAATAAGGGTTATTTTGAAACTAAAACTGTGTATCTTTCTCTGTTTATCGGTGTTGAGCATGGAAGAAAAAAAAAAATTGTAAAAAAAAAAAAAAAAAAGTATTTTAAACCCCAAAAAAGGTGTTTTCCTAAAATTGATTTGTACGATAATTCACGGGGCGGCTGCCTGGACTAGTGTAGTACAGAGAAGGCAAAAAGGAGGTGTTAGTGCGACAGTAACGGGCGAAGGAACCCGACTTTAGAGAAGTGGACTGCGGCCCAAACTTCTGAACAGACTGCGGTCTGGATAGAAAAGAGATCCCCCACTAGAGAGCCGTCCTCTGCGGAGGAGAGGGCTTGGTCTTGAAGGCTGCGGCCCCGGGGATCTGAAAACATGAGAAAAAACTCTGCTGCGACAGAGCCGTCTCGCGAGGCGAGAATAGGTCTTGCGGAGACCTGAAAGGATGTAATAGTAAAAGGAGTTCCCTGATGTGGTGCTGCCCTCGGATGAGGCGAGACTACGGTCTCCGAAGCCGGGAGCGGAGGAGCGTCCCACAGGGAACCTGTAAAGAACAAGAATAGGTAGGTTAGTTGGGACTCGAGCACTGAGAGATTAAAGCGGGCCACGTCCCGAAATGTTAAATATAGGATAGAGCCTCACTGCGATAAGGTAAGAAAAGCGCATGAGCTGCGAAAGGATAGTGTGGCCGGGGGTCCCCTTTGACTCATGCGGTGAGAACCTCCCTTAAATAAGGTTGAGGAAGCACAGCTTGCCTAAGGTCCGGGAAGTGCGGCTCACTTACCCCCCAAAGAATGGACCCCTGGCTCACCGCAGAACCTCACCATGAAACACAACAGAGCACGTGCCAATGCATTACATAAATCCGAGGATAAAAAGACATACAAGACAAACAGAGAGGGGTTAGAAGGGTTAGTGTTTAATGGTTTATGTGTTCACCTGCCGCTCAGTGGAGAGGAAAACAACCCCTTCTAAAAGGGGAAAAACCTCTGGTAGCCCCGGTGGTCAGGTAGCCCCTACTCTGGGCATGCTAACAATTTTCTGATGAGCCATGGCAATGTCGGTGGGAGATGGCGAATGTATGTATCCACTGCTGATGAAGTCCAGCGCCCCATACTCTTGATTAGGTGGACATTGATGTTCACGCAGGCTGCTGAGGTTGCTGCTCCTATCTACAATGATGAGCCGATCTGAAAAGGGAGCCAAGATCTGCTGTAGTGAGAAGCAATTAACAGTAGAGGACAGGATCTGCAGAACGGTGCAGAGATCTGAGGAAGTAAGTGATGGAGTGCTGTCAGAGTGTGCAGTGGCCTGCTGTAGAGAGCCGAGATCTTCTGAAGTGGTGATCTGTAGTAGTGAACGGAGGACTGCCGTAGAGAGCAGAGATCTGCTGTATGTGGAGGATATTGGTCTTTAAGTGTTAAGGCGGTTTAGCTGGAGCCAGGGATGGGGCTGGCTTTGGGCAGAGATGAAGAATGCGTAGATCTGAGCAAGAAGCCAGAAGATTGCAGTACTGAGGCTCAGGTTCGCAGTGCCTGTTGAAGCTGCCTGGTCGCCATGGCAACTTACCACTCCCAGTAGTCACTCGATGAGGTGTTGCCGTGGTAACTATGGTGTGTGAGGCACCGGTGGAAAAGAGTTGCAGTAAGGCAGTGTCGTTGGAGCATGTTAAATGACCTGTCGCAATCACGAGCTGCCGCTTGTCGAAATAGAGTTTGTAATGGGCTGGATAGGTCTTTAAAACGTTGGACATACCTGATGGAGGTCCATGACAGAATATTCTGGTGGAACGGTAAATTGTGCTGGCTCTGTGGGAGCGGTGCTGAGCGGGGGAGGGGCGCCTGGTTGCAGACGAGGAGTGAAGACGAATTCAGCGGGCAGTCTGTTTTTAACAACCCGTTCCTTTCTAATACAGCCATACTGCTGCAGAACACTGGACACAGCTTCGTGGTAGATATGAATAGAGCGAAGGCCAGGCAATCGCTGACGACGGGGATGTCAATGTCTTGTTGACGGAGCTGTAAAAGTTTTAACGGAGGTCCAGTCTGTTTAATGGAGACGCGAATAAAGTTAATGGAGCTACGCTTTGAACAGTGCTGTTGCTGGGCTGGATACTGGACAGAGCAGGAAAGACTAACGTTGGAGCTCCTGCAGCAAAATAGAGAAACTGAATGATAAGCATCACCTGAGTAAGTAGGAAAATAGTTGATAATATTTTAGCAGCGCTGTGCGGAGAAGTGACATGCAGAGAAAGGAGCGAGAGTTTAGATATTAGCGAAAATGTTAAGCTGAAGCATGAATGACAGGGTCTGAGCGTTTGCTACAAAACAAAAAACGCTAGACAGGGAAGGTGTGTGTTATTAGGGTTTAAATATATTATTTTTTAGCCCTGGCTTCAGTAAACATTGTGTCAAGCTTTTATTTTTAAGCTGCCTCCAAACCATTGATTCCATTTTTAATTGAATCCACTTAATTGTCTAAACATTTTCCATTTAACAGTTGGTTTGTGGAAACCTGTCTAGGCTTGCTTGTTCTTTTAATATATGTTTGCCATCTGCCGCATTGGCACACACCAGTGCAGCAGCTAATCAACAGGATAACAAATGCCACAGTAGACACTTAGCACCTGGGCCTGTATGGTGTTACTCCAGGGTGCAATTTGAATCAATATATTTTTAAAGGCAAATACACTAGTAATTATTTTTTTTAAATACAAATTCCACAACATTTTGTGATTTTTAAATATGGTTTGACACCATGATTGTACCAAAAAAAAACTCAGCTCATCCAATTTGGGTTAAAATAAAAAAATAAATAATATGTAGTCTTCCGAGGATCTGCGGGTAGTGGGTGGTACCTCAATTATAATATGCAGAGGTGCACTATATAGTATTTGCAGAGATCAAACAAAGTGATCTTGTTATAATTGTATTACTAATTGTTATGTATTTGGTGACCATAATTAATATGTTTGTTCAACTACAATCAAAAGGAAATTGAAAAATGACAACCACTAGCAAATTTAAGGGAGTATTTGCAACTAATATATAATTATCTGGATGGGGCTCTTCGCATGTATTGGTAATCAATACATAATGTGTGTGGGTGTGTATCGTTCATACAATCTTCAGTAAAAACAGAAATCCTCTGCCAACTGGTGTGTGTAATTATACAAAAAGTAAGGAGGCAAGCTCGACTTTGTTATACCGGAGTTCTGTAAAAGTAAAAGCTAACAACTATGGTATGAATCCGCAGACTAGACATTAAAAGCTGGTGAGATAGAAACATATGGTGGCAAGAACAAATTGTCTGCTACAGTGCATTGAATAAATGGCACATTTGATTGTAGGACCATTTAAAGCAAATATTATTTCAGCTTGGCTTTACTGCCAGGGCCAGAATGGAACAATTATCTTGAAAATGTACGTCCCCTATCATTTCCCCTCTATTATACATTGCTATAAAGAGTGGCAGATAGCCTAAGTCATATGTGGTTTGGAAGTGATTGAGCTGCTCAACAATCATTTGGGAGTGGTTTACAGTGTTTCCTGCACAACAGTTAACCACTGTTATTATTTGATATGATACTAAGCAAAACAAAGCAGATAAAGTACACAGATAGCGTGCTGTGCCTGAGATGTACATGATAAAACTGCAAGTCCTCATGTACATATGCTTTTTAAAAACATATAAAACATAGTAACAGACATTTCAGCTATCCATTTAATTAAGCTAATTTTGTGTTTTATACAGTAGATTTTTTTCCCCTCTAACTTAATTGTCTGTTGCACACCATAAAAAAACAATACATTAAAAAACAGTTAGTCAATTAAAAAGATGATAAATTGTTTTTTTATAGCAGAAACTGAATATTTTGGATTCTACATTTTAAAGTATATAGATTTTTTGAGAAGCTTGCTGTTTGTTGGTGGTGTACAGCATATGATATCATGATCAAGTCAGGAGTCATGGAAACAGATCTCTGTCTTCTATGTTCTGTCCATAAGTGGCAGTTGGTGTGGGTAAGTTAGTAAACCTGAAACAGTTGTTATTTCTGCAAATGAGAAATGCTCTTTTAAATATTTGAATAAATTAAAAAAAAAAAAAAAAAAAAAAAAAACATTTCAAAGTAGCTGCATCCTGTACATATCTGCAGTGAAGCTGTATACCCTTAGCATTTCAGAACCAGTGTTTGATCTTTCATTTCTGAAACTGCAACAGAACAGATTTTTGTTTTTCTTTCCCCAGTAATGAGCGTGAAGGGATCCCGGCGAACCTGCTGCAGCACCTGGCCGTGTGCGTGGAAATCCCTCAGCACGGCGTCACGCGATCTCTCAACGTGCACGTGAGCGGCGCTCTGCTCATCTGGGAGTACACGCACCAGCAAATGAACAGGCGCAGGAAAACCATGTGATCCACGCAGTCCTGTGCCAAAGACATGTTGACTTTTAATTGTTTTTATACTGAAACATTTAAATAAAGGATGCATTCTATTTTCCATATTTATCTGAAATAAACAATGTTGCAAGTTTTGTGTACAGGTGCTTCTCTCAATATCCGAACCCTTCTGTCTTTTATTGGGTATGTTTGCATTGCTTTTGTGTAGCTAGAGATGCTATTGCAACTGAACATATAAACTTAAAACTTCGTATACAGGACAGTGAGAGCAGATTTAGTAAGGTTTGTTGCAAATGATGCAAATTGCATTTGGGTATAACTGCTTTGCTGTAGCTCTGTGCCTCCTATCGACATCGTACGTTCTACAGTATTTGTCCATCAATTGCAGTAGTATTTAAAACTGGGATACACACTTTTGGTTGAAATTGCAAGAGACAGTCCAATTTTTACAGTTTAATGCAACATTATATTCTTTATAAGAACATTAGGATCAGTAAGAACATGTGGTGTTATGATTCCACCTTCAAGATCATCTGTTTACTTCTGGAATAGTTATGCCTCCACAAGTGTTTAGCTATGAATGTTCTTGTGGTTATACTAAGAAATGCACAAACGCATTCTAGTTCAGGTGGACCTGCATCTGTGATCTTTTTATAATATTGCCTTGTAGTATATAGAGCTTTAAGGTTTACAGATATATTTATCCAACTAATTCAAATGCCAAGCCAGCCAATTCAGTGATTTGTAGACTAGGACACGTGAGTAGGCATGGTGTTGAGTCCACAAGATGTTAGGAGGTCTAGAAAGTCTTGACAGCTCTTATATCTGCTCAGTGGCATTCTGGTGGGCACTAGGATGGACAACTGGTGTACCGGACAACGTAAAAGCTGTTGGCATCTATCAGTAAATGTCAAACGGAACTTTACATTGATATCATTCTATTTATATCAACATGGTACTGTGGCACCGTTATTTGGTCAAATTTTAGCCATTGAGTTGGAATGGTGTGACATGTTTTTCATCACAATGATAAACATGTCTGCCTTGGAAATTGAACCTCAAAGAGCTGTAATTGGGCAGGTAATGGCATAACCAATGGCTTGAATTACATTGAATAACATCTCTACTAAACTACAAGGCACATTGATTTAAATTGAAATGATTGATAAACTGATCTGGTTTTAATCATGCTCAGATTCATCTTGCACACTCAAAGCATGGTGACACTGAAGCTAATTGTACAATGTCATGTGCTCTTAAGAGACAATGGGTCTGTTTGCATATGGGAGCAGACATCAGCAAAAAAAATAATTAAGCAAATTGTAGAGAAAATCCCAGGGGGATACTAAACAAATGGAGCATGAGATGAGATTTTGTATTTTATGTATTGTACTTACAAATAATAAATGATGCAGGCGCAATGCGTCGTTTTCCTGGTATAATGTCTTGGTTTATTTTCTGAGCAAATAAATACAATAAGATATATAATAAATGTCTATATAATTATTAGATAAGAAAGTTGTTAAAATCGTATTCATATTTGAGGTCAAATTTGTATTTTTAATAACGTTTTTTTTAAAATAAATGTTATACTGACAAAATAATCAAAATTCGTGTAAATGATTAATAAATATTAAACATGGTTAAGTTTCAACAAATAAGAATTCATAGCCATTTCTTTAGAACTCCAGATATTTTTATTATGAACGGTTTGCGACACAACATTTGAAAGCTGGGCGACCCCAACGTTTTCTTTCAAATGTAATGTGGATTTTGTCTTCACGGTACGGCGTGTCTTTCCGTTTCAGAAGGTGGTCCCTCCTTCTCAATCAGCCGCACTTGCATGAGAGTGGTGAGCGCGTGGACGGCAGGTGAGAGCTGCTTATGAAAGTGGACACACTGCACCAAGAAAAATTCCACCCCGGGGTGAAACTGGAAAGGACACGTCACTGGACTATTTAAAACTTGGGAATAATACTTTTTGCTGTTAGGCTTGATAAGTAACAGTTAACAAGAATGGTAAATAGAAATGTTATCCTATTAATGAGAAACAAGGGCGCATAACGTGATCTGTCAACTATCTGAGCACAAGTTAAAAATTAAGACGTCCTTGCGTTGCGGTAAATTTGTGCTATAGCCGGATAATAAAACATCAGTTAAGATGAACAGCACATTGGTGTCGCCACTCGTGGATTCATGTTATTCGTGGGACAACACCAGTAATAACAGTGAGCCTGTCGGATGCAATTCGATTACCATCTTCAATATCAATGGATCGTATACAGAGCTGAACATTTCCACCTGTGGTCGACTCCTATTAGAAATTCTTATTATCCTAATGTGTCTAGGAGCCGTAACAGGTATGTTATTTTCCTTTTCCGTGGTGGATTTTAAATAATATTATTGTTTTTATATATATAAAAAAAACATACTATTAATAATTAAATGGCATTAATTGAAAGTAGCTTTCTGTACATTTGTGTAACCATATATTTCTGAGACTAACAACATAATTTCTACAGTATTCATACGTACATCTATGCCCAGATTATTTAAAAACAAAATTATATATATATATATATATATAGAGAGAGAGAGAGAGAGAGAGAGAGAGAGAGAGAGAGAGAGAGAGAGAGAGAGAGAGAGAATCAAAAGAAACATTTGAGCATCAAAAGAAACTTATCACTTATATTTGGATAAAATTTACTAGGCTACATGTGATCGAAAGGTGCAGTGACTTTGTATTGTGCTGATTAACAATTGACATCACGAAGATGCTGCAAAATGATCTGCCGATCTTGGGCAGGTGTTGTGACTCTTGCTCTCCCAGTTCGTGGCCCACCGTTGACAGAGTGTATCTGGTTATACCGTCTCGCCAGGTTTGAAATTGCTGGCTGTGAGCACCCAAGACGACGAGCCACAGCACGTGTGGATCTGGGTCCATTCATTAATTTAATATGGGGGGGTTTCACATGGACCACGTGATGTATTTTATTTTTATTTATTTCATTTCATTTATATAGCATCTTATGTCATGGACCCCAAGGTGCTTTACAGAAAACACAATGCACACAGCATAATAAAACATACAGGACATGTTACTGGTAGATATACAGGGGCTGCTGGACATATCATTGCTGTAGCTATGAATAGTGTGTAAGATCACTATGGGGAGCCAGGAAGGCTTTGATTCGATGAGACTCGGAGTCTGGAATGTGTTTAAATCGCTCCGGGCGCTTACCGTACTGACCATTGGTCTGTGATTATTCTCCAGTTCCTTCAGGAAGCCGAGCTAATCACCACTGTTTACCGTTCATTGTAAAAACAGCTGTAGATTGTGCAGTCTATGACGCAGCCGGTCTGTCTAGGTCTGCTGTCTTACCCATCGCGACTGAAACTGAATTTCAACAGGGAGATGAAGCATGTATGTTGTATTCTGACTTAATCCTGATATCGTCCACAGCTTATCAAGTTTACTGCACTGTTTACTTTTCCTTTTACACAGCAGAAGGGATTTTGTCTGAAACGACCTGCAATAAATCATTTTTGTGTACATGCAAAAAAAAAAAAAAAGTTTTATATCAAGTATATCAGAACACTTAATCAGCCATGGGAGAGAAACAACTTCATGAAGTTCACAGGTGTTTCCATGTGAAGTTTAAGAACTTTTCTAGAGCGGTATTGTAGTTTCAATAATACTAATGCTGTGCGGGTCTTTGATCTACAGGTAATATTTTGGTGATTATCATTGTTGCAGTTACGAAGAATTTCCACTCGGTGAGCTCCGTGTTAATCATTAACCTGGCTGTAAGTGACTGCCTCATCGGGATCGGGGTCATGCCCTTTGTTGCTTTGACAGTGATGTACGACGGATGGGTCCATTCTACCGTAAGTATATATACATTTATAGATATATTTATTTTCCTCTTGGAGTTTCCCAAAACGATTGTCTCCTTCCGAAAACTAGAACAAATATACCCTCTGCGTGTAAAGTGGAGAGGATGATTAGGCACAGAGCAGTGCACATACAACAATGCGTTTGCTAGCACAGATTAAACTGACAGCAGGAAGTTACCAATCATATTATTAATCAAGTGTTTTGGCTTCGTGACGTACGACAGGTCTATTTTATTTTGCGTCCCCTGGCAACCAGGAAGAGCACGGCACAGAGAAGCGCCAAGGGAAGAGCGCAGGTGCGCGCATTAGACCCCCGTGCTCATATTGAGAACGCTGGGAAAGCATTTGCTAGATTTCTGTCTTCTAAAAGGCATTAGCATTTTTAACAGAGCGGTAGTTTAAAAATAATAATCCTAAAACACTGTAAAGGAGAGAAATGTCAAACTTTCACAGAATGGAAACATCTATAATGCCATATGTATTACAGCTGGAGAGTCTCTAAACAGGGAAATGTAATCAATTCCTTAAAATGTGGAACAAAAATACATATGATAGATATTACTGTCTTTACTACAGTGACTTTAAAAAAAATGTAACATACTATTCCTAATTTGTATGAGTTTAGATTTAGACATGTATGAATGTTAAGGTTATATATTTGAGACTATGTTTGTGTTAAAAATGTAATACAAGTATTTATTTAAAATAAAATGAACATATTAGGTTGTAAAATAAAACCTGTGTGTTTGTTACTGTGGATACAAACAAGCATATCATTCACTGGCTTGCATGTGCTGATGCCTCTCAGTTCTTGAGGTATAATTGGTTTGCTGGTATCAGCTTGGTCATTCATCCACCTCAGAAACAGCCACACGCTGAATTTAGACTTGAACAAGAGAAGTGTGGTGGTGGGGCTTGACTGAAGTCTTGATTAAAATCTATAAAGGAGTTGACAAAGTTAAAACACAACCAATACTTTATTAAGTGCAGCACAGAAACCAGGAGCAGAACACCCAACTGGAAATTATGATGTTTGTCAAAAACCAGCATAAAACCATCATTCATCAAGAATGTCATCGTACCCTTTAAGTTAGCTTAATAAATGTGTTTTAAAAGTAATAAAAACTTCAGATTCTGCTATTTCCAAAGTCGTTTATGGAGACACATTTTTATTATCTGTTTGTGCTTTTTTATTATCTGGTTTTTGAACTATTTACAATATCTTCCAACATCCTCTTTTTTTTTTTTTAGCAAGTTTGTGAGAATGTTTTCAATTAAAACTGTAATTCCTGACACTCTTATGTGCATAAGGTTTATACTGTGTGTACATTAATGGGTGTACTGCTAGGACAATGTGTTCATTTTTTACATCCAGTATGTACGTTATTTTGGGATCCACAGTGGGGACAATGTCTTGATGTACAGGGTACAACTTAGCAAGTAAAAAAAAATGAATGAAAAACATGATCTATGAATACATCTATTAAACACGGATAGAATCGTAGAAATGTTTAATTGCCTCAAAGGCACCGAGTATGGCTTCTCTGAAAAAAGTTCAGTTAATGCTGATGTTGTCGGGATTTTACACTTGCTTCAAAATTGATTCAATCTATTCATCAGTAAGGTAAGGGTAATTAATTAATTCTAGAAGTACATCAACACATCTTCCCATTTAAAGTAGTTTTATGGTAGCTCAGTTATTTATTTTCTGATCTCAGGTATCTGAAGCATTTATAACGTTCCCCAGAATTGTATCAGCCAGCTTATGAAACCTTCTAGAAAAAAAAGCCTGAATGCTTAGCATTGCTTTATGAGTTTTACAAGTAATTAGTTTTGGCTTTTTGATGTTGCAGGATTTATGCTACTATGTCGGCTACACATCTTCTGTGTACTGCACAGCCTCCATTCTTACTCTGGCTGCAATCGCCTTGGATCGCTACCACGCCATCATAGACTGCTTACATTATAGTTCTCAGAGCACTGTGTGGAGAAATGTTGCTGCTGTGGTCTGGATCTGGCTGCAAGCTGCCATCACCTGCTGCCCCCCACTACTGGGCTGGAGTAACCTGGGTTACATCCCACCCATGTACAGCTGTTCTGTGGAGTGGCCCACCAGCCTCAGCTACACAGGATTCGTGGCTGGGTTTTCATTTTTGCTTCCTGCCTGTGTGATGGTGTTCTGTTACGTTAAGATAGTCAAAGTCGCTAGAGGACACGCTAGAAGGATCCACGACATGGAACACCATCTACAAAGAAACGGCCCAAACGTGTCAGAAAGGGAGAAACCAACTTTCTTGAAGCTGATCTACTACGTGAATTCAAAAATGTTACCCGAGCTTCCCTCAGACAGCGCTCCGAGCAATTCGGACGCCTCTTTTCATTTGCATGGTGCCTCAAAACCTGGGAAGGCCCACCACGGCATATTCTCCAGGCACGGCTCCCACAGCAGGGAGCATCATGGGGTCTTCCGCCTCTTCCTTGTAATATTTGCTTTCTTCTGTTGCTGGATGCCCTTTATTGTCGTGTCATTGGTGCAGGCCATTGAAACTGCTACCACTCAGGAACCCACGCAAATCCCCTCAAACGTCATAACGCTTGTGTACTGGCTGGCTCTGCTCAACTCTGACATCAATCCTCTGCTCTACGCCTTGCTCAGCAAGCGCTTCCAAAAAGCCCTTAAAAACCTGCACCAGAAACTGAAAGCAAAGATGAGCAGGCACACAGGGGAGCACCAAGTGCAGGAAGTCCACCATTCTATGAAGCCGAGAGGCAGTTCTAATATCGCTGTGGTTTGCCGTGGCAGGTGCTGCAACTCTCCAGCGCTCTCCGTTGACTCCTTTGTACCGGCGGGGTGCAAAGATCACCTTCACAACTATCTACCAGGGAGTTTCTCCCAGCTCCCTCCAGGCACTTACCCACAAAACATACAAGAGGAAAGGACCAAAGACTGTGCTTGTTTAAACCCTGAGGCACTTTCCCAACTGCAAGTTCCTAAAAATCACTTGGAAAATGAAAGGCAGGTTTTGCCACTTGTAACAGTATGTGAAATACCGTCAACTTTTGTTTACGGAAAAATAACAGTTAAGGTGGAACATGAGAAATGACTGGCAGGAAACTTGACTATTATGGAGCATGCATTTATTTCTTCCACCTTAAAGAGCAACATGGTATGGGTATGAAATAGCACACAGTTGTGTTAAGTAATGTATTCTTGTTGCTTTGAATCTGTGTAGTCAAAAACACCACTGCGTCCTCTGTGAGCTCTCAAAAGCTCTCGTCTCTGTTCCCCCTGCAACACTGCTCTCCAGTGGATGAAATAAATACATTTGTTCTATATGGTATTTCTTGTGTCTTGTGATGCGTTTCTTACACATAGGGGCAGGGTGTTGCAGGGGGGTCGGGGTGGGGGGTTACACTTGTGATGTACTTGGAGCATAGGCATGATTTTGAGAACTTTTTTTTTTCTATCAGGTATTGACATTATTTACTGTAAATCTGTCATATGTAAAATAATAATATTGTATGTACTGCATAAACTCTAACTCATTTATCACCCTATATATATATATATATACACATATATATTTTTTTTTTTCTTAAGTAAAATGTATATAAGTGAAAAAAAACTGATGACAGACATTAATCTAACCTATAAAATACTGACAAGTATAAGAATTTGAATATTCTAAATAGTCTAAGAAAGAGAATATTCCAAGTTTCCCAATAGAACCAAGCATGGTAGTTAAACATCATTCTGCCATTATAAGGATGGGGGGCCCCATAATCATGTTCAATTTTATACTAAAATATAATTCTTAAATTTACATTAAAAAACAAGCAAGGAACAGAAATATCTCCCATCACAGTAATAATGCTGGTAATGGTGACAGGTTGGGTTATTCAATGGAACAATATCCTGGTCCTGGACAGCCATAGTCCTGCAGGTTTGCTGGGTATCTTTAAGTCATCAATGGTTAAAGACCTGGGAAAAAAATGAGTGTTGACCAATTAAGAAAATAATTGGTTCAATGAAGCAATTGAGAACTCAGGTGGAATGAAAACCAGAAGACACTAGTCTATGAGATACACATTATAAAATAGTATGATTTTGTTTCTCATAAAACTGTTGGCAAAAAAAAAAAAAAAAAAAAGCAGATGTTTGTTTCTCTGATTTATTTATCACTCTACATACAGTAATTTGATCAAATGTGTGGTGCAAATATATAAAAAATGAAATGTACAAAGTATATCTGTGATCACTTAGTAAGCTAACAAAGCTCAAAACAGTAAAATGGCACTTCCATAGTCACTTCACCATAAGCTTGTCTTCAGACTTAAAAATACAACTCACCTGTGTGTCTTATTCACCTTATTGATCAAAAACAATATAAGAATGTTTGAAGCTAATTCTAAAGCATACAATCCCTTTTAGCATTCCATTGTTCCATGCTCACAGCAGCCTCTGCTGGCTTTACATTGCCTTGCTCTGTCGGCATAGCTTTAACTTCCTTATCTCAGGTTCAGGTCTCCCAGTGTAAAAGTGTCTATTTGAGGCCAGCTCAAAAAATAACAAGGATAATAAAAAATACGTTTCAGTGCAAATCTAAGAAAAAAAAGAACATTCTACTAAACCCTTTGACCCTTAGTAATTCTTACACAGGGTGGAGGAAATCGATGTGTAATGGCTCTTGATGTCCGCTGGCATTCGCCAGTCAACATGTGCCATGTGCTTAATTCAAGCATAAATGTTATTCCCCCCTATTCTAAAAGTAGAGTTTAGCTAATCTGAAAACAGCACCCCAGCCTCACTTCTACATCACAGCCCACTCAAGTTAAGTCAGCAGGGGCCCTTGTCTTTGACTTCAAATGTTCTGTGTTTGCGGGCAGTTTTCCCCACCCTGTTTATTTTGTAAGCCTGCGCTATAAGGATCTATGAACTGATTTAGTTCTTAATCGCTTTTTATTGGTCACTTGTAGCACCTAAGTAAGCCCCTGATTTGTTATTGGTTCTTGACATAGTCTGTGTCTTTTTTCAGCATGGACAACGGAACAACCCTCTCCTTGATTACTGTCAACCTAGAATAGACGATAATAATTAAAAAGCAGGCCGACTCACAAGAATGTAATTGAGTTCTAGGATTGAAAAGGGTTCTGAATTTATAAAGCTTTCCCTAATACTGGAAAAATCCTGCTTTGCCAGGACGATGGTCCAAATGTGTTCATAAGTGTAAAAGGGTTATAATTTATTTATAACCCATATTTATGGCATTTTGAAAGATCAGCTTTGACAGATCTTCGATGATATTTGTAATAAAACATTAAATAAAAAAAGATAAATCAAAATCCTCCCTAAAATTGAAAAATGTGTAGTGCTGTAATGTTGTTACAAAAACAACTGATATATTTATTTAGCTGATTTTCCTTTGCATTACAAAGTGTAATAGTAAGCAGTTGCTGGAGCAAATGGAATCTAAGTTTGTACTTTATAAACTTTTTTTAAATAGTTCCTTACAAAGGTTTACTCTCATATTTACAATAATTCCAGAGGAATACGTTCGTATATTTGCTATTGCCATTGTAAAATGACAATGGGAAACAGTGTTGGATGTTTACTTTATCTGGAAGGCAGTGACTAAACTGTTATCTAGTGTTTAGTTTCTTTATGCTGTAGTTACAAGTACACCCAGGTGCGTTCTCATCAAACTAACATGTTCTTGATAAATTATTAAAATGCTAAATAACTGTGGGTGCTGTGAGTAGACTTGGCTGTTTGTATTTCTCAGTAAAAATGACACATTCAAGACAATGCAAACAAATATTTTTAAAAAAACATGTTCCCTAGATGAAGATGCAGGGACTAATCCAAAGGAGTTTAGCTTTCAATCCTGGCTCTCATCAGCTTTGCTCCACAGCCCACTTTTAAAACTAAACCAAGGCAGAAAAGGAAGCGGTAACAACAACACATATTCTGTAATCACAGTGTAAAATGCACGGGCACATGCACATATATATATATATATATATATATATATATATATATATATATATATATATATATATATATAAATCCAACAGCAACATCGTTTATATAGCTGGAATCCCACAATCATTTTTCTTTAAATTGGGATGTAACTGCAAGATGTACAAATACTGCACATTTCTGTTTCCACCATTAGGTGGAGCTGTATTGCTTTAGAAACACTTCTAGTTTGTGACGCCCATATTCATGAAAGCTTTTTTACTCCAGTGAGCAGGTGACCATTCTTTTTTGTCTGTGTGGGTTGCAAACATTACCATTTTTTCTTTCAAAAGAAATGGTGCAAATTCCATCTTGAAGTAATCAGTTCTGACAATCAGCATCGGGATCAATACAGGGAATCTAAATAGTGCCGGCGTTTAAATAATTACAATATGATCGACCCTGGTATTGCACAAAGGGTCCTTCCTTCCAAGGACTCAAATGAAAGCAGTATTTACATATTTCATAACCCTTGTATTTCATAAGTCACTAGCTTATCATGTTTGCAAAGACTCAGCAGGCTAACCCATGCCAATTTCCCAACATTTGGCAGATCCCGAGTATCAGAAACCCTTTTCCGACCACATCAGAAGAAACTATGGTAACAGCTCATAATGTGTGAGTGCCTCCTGGTGGTTACAAATAAAATAATAATAATAATATAAAAAAAGTATTTAAATTTGCTATTCCAATCGAAGTCACCAGAAATGACCGTCCTTTTTACAAATGCATTCCAATTTCTTAAAAAAAAAAAAAAAAGCACAACATTAGTCCCAGTGATAGTCAGTGAAATTTCGGGCAATACGACAACATGCACAGAGCTGTACACAATAAACAATGCATGTGCTTTTTTCCTTCGTTTGGTAAGAAGAAATGTAAAATCACGCCATTTTTGTTGTTGTTGTTGGACAGTAGCATTTGGAGACGTTCACGATAGATTGACATCAATGAGTAAAGTTCGACATTGAAGATCGGGCCCGTCTACTCCAGCTGAGTCCTGGTCCTGCTTCCCCATTCCCCTCGGCTGCTTCCTCCTTTTTCCGCACTTTGAGCCGAGCCAGAATTTTAATGATCCACTGGTCCCATTCCTCTGGTAAGAGCAGCAACAGAAATCCTAGGCTGATGGTGAGCACCGCAATCACGCGGACGGTGTTGAAGCTTATTTCACTGGTGCAGTGATCCACAACTGAAAAATAAAATAGAGGTTTTTAACAAATGGGTACACACCTCAGTGGCTGTGCTGAGCGTCTTGTTGCATGACAATGCTGCATGGACCTTTATGATGAATTTGTCAGAATAAAATCAATTTTGAAGTGCAGGCAAAGGAAACAACACTTTTGAAGCTTATGCTACAATTCAATAAGGAAACTTCAGCTCTTATACAACACTATGCCAGCAGAGAATGACTCGGGTGTGTTTAAGGCAGCCTTTGACAAGCAAGAGAAATATAAAAATAACCTTAACTGGATCCCTGTGGAACATTGCTATCCACACAGCAGATAGATGGTTAGGGAAAAGAATACCAAAAAAATTAAATTAAACAGCCAGTTTGTGACCGGGAGATATGACTCAAAGCAGCCACCAAATATCTTTATTCAAAACTAGTGGAAAGTTTTGATTGGCAGTTTCAGAGCCCTGGTCTGTAGATCTAAAACCTGCACATAGGCAAGCAAACACCATTTTGTAAACACTGTGCAGTATTTCTGTGTTTGTTCGCAATGCCTGTAGTTGTCAAAAATGTAATAACACTGCATACTAGTTGCTGTTTTTGTATAGCTAGAATAAGCCTTGTCCACTGTAGTCAAATCGCTAATTTAATTTTTACTGGTGTCACCTGTCCTGAGATTCCTTCATGACGGCTTCTATGGGCTGAATAGTCCAGTAATAAAGATCACATGGTCAGCAACTGATGACTTCACTCCAGCGTGGGACAGACAGTGTTGCAGATTCCCAAAGGGATCCCACCCTCTGTCACCTTTTACAAACTGCAAGTAAGCTATTGATTTAAACAGCCCCTTAGTTCAACTAAGATTAAGAGTTAAAATGGTTACTCACCAGCATTTACAGGTACACTTAAGACAATGCCAAGGGAAATTAGTGTGGGGTAGGTGACAGCTATGCCAAAGTTTACCAGGATGTTAAAGGCTGGAAAAAAAAAGGCATGAGCAAAAACAAAACATTTAACACAAAAATCTAATTTTTATTTTAAAATAATTAAGCGTTAACTGTAGAGAGCACAGAGGAAATAACAGTTTGAGAGGATAACATCTGAGACGAAGTGGTCAAATGTGCGTGAGGACTTGCTACAGATTGAAAGGACTGGGTAAGGAGCACTGGAAAGCTAAAGGTGTAAAAAACAATACATATTGAAATAGGTTATTTATTGCTGGGCTATAGTATACATCAGGGACTAGTACTGACTAGCGTAACCCTGTACATGATCACTTTGTTGAACTGCAGTTAGAGTAAGTAAACAGGACGGTGGAAAATCAAAATATCCTGTCACCAATTATTCTAACTGGACACTCACAATGAAAGAAGCCTGGTTTACTTACTCAGCAACAAGACGGAGACCCCACAGAGATACCCCCAGGGAACAGCGTCAGTCGAGTCAAAGTATTCCACTTTGGTGAAGTACAGTATGACAGGGATGAAGCTGAAGAACACAAAGTTAACTCCTCCCAGTATTGTAAGGAACAGGGCTGCTTCTCCAAACTTGGCACTGCCCAGGATGAGTTTAAACAACACCTGCAGCAAAGTCAGAGGATCCATTTACAAGCACATCGTACAAAACATAACAGACCAACTTAATGAGCCTTTGGGAACAGCCAAGCACGCTGGGACAGATTTTCAAAACCGGGCTGACTTTTAAAGCCAGCATTGTATTGTGCTGGGTCAATATTTAAAAAGTTTTTTTTTTCTTCTTCTTGTTTAAATCCACGGGAAAACATCAGGCTTCTGACAATCTGACAGTCTAATCACTGACTACAGTAATTGAGCAATTACAGGACAATTATAATTGTGCATACAGATAAACCATAGCATTTGCAAACTGTATATTTGCTGCTCTGATGCAAAAGTGGTTGCAAGTGTATTAAAAGACAGCAATCATCTCATTGATTGTTAAAAATGCATGTACCTTGTACAGAGCTGACATTGATGCAGATCCAACAACTAGTGCAATGCCAATAACTGAATGGCTATGAAATCCATCAGCGTAGGTCATCATCACTATACCTGCAATAGCAAGTATTGCTGCAACAATCTGGTGGGGGAAGTAAAAGAGATGGTAACTATGAGCTTTAATGTAAAGGGTGCAGATTTTAGTCAGTAAATGCAAAATAATATACAGGGAATGGGAAAAACATTTAAACAACTGCCCTAACAATGCAATTCCTCAATGACCACTGTAATTCCTTGAGGGGTATTCAGGGTGGAGAACATTATTGTACGTCATTACTTTTGAGATTCGTGACTTTCATGGCTCACTGTATTTCAATGTATCCTGGTGTTCTTTCTTTCTTTCAGAGACCGAAGAGAGAGGCAGGGAGTGGGGGCAGTCTTCATTGAGATTTGTCCCATTTGATTTGCAAAAAAACCCCCCAAAAAACAAAGGTCTTGCTACCACAGATTACACTGCTTTCAATACATACTGTACAGATGTCACACTAAGGAATAAGGAGGCACAATTTTCTTTATTTTACCCGGAATCCCCTATTGATATCACACTTGATTTTAACCCGGAGTGTAGGGAAAATGATAACTGCACACTGCATGCCAGTTTGGTCTGTGCTCCAATAACATGCATAAAAAGTAAGGTGATTGCAAACTGTAGTACTAAAAAGAAACAAATACCTTTCAGCAGACTTACAATGCATCAATTGCACAATCACGTTTTGCATTGCTGCACATAAACAAATGTGTTGCTTGTTTACTCTCTAGTGTTAGAAAACATAACTACAGTCGAAGAGGTCAAAATAAAAAGACCTTTCAAAGAGTAATAATAATCCTCCAGTTAAATGAATCACTTTAATTGCATTCATTAGGGAATTCTAACCAAAACGATCAGATAAATGTGAATATAAAGCGCTACATTAATTATAGATCAGTGTGAATTAACACAAATCCAAGTGGCTGCCATGTGTACTACCCCATGTAACGAGCAATCCACCTAATATGTGAAGCTCAGCAAATTACCAGACAGCCAGTTTACTCAAGTGTTTAATTAACTCTTTTTTTAAAGGAGAAAAATACCAGTTAATTTTACAAAACTAGAACAAAACACATAATAGAATTCAAGGTCTCTAATTTGCTTCTCGTTTTGTAACATTTGCATGGATTATTAAAAAAAAAAAAAAAAAGTAAAGACTAGAGTAAACGCTTTGGAAAAAAATGGCCCTGAATCCTGTCCTTCAGTATGTGATTTAATGTGCAAATGAAGACCGGGTATGATTCTTGATATAATTGTTTTTTTGTTCTCTTGTAGTAAATACATCCTCAGATATATGGACTATATAGCTATTAGATCAGCAACAACAACACAGACGATGCATAGAAAGAGACACAAGAAAGGGCACTGCCCCGACACATGTCACCTGTTATTTGAACAGGGGTGTGCCGTCACTGGAATTGCTTTTAGTCAGTATTTAGTCAGTTTACGGCCTCGGGACACCAGTAATGTCATGAGAGGAATACAATCTTCCAATTGTAAACTGATGGAAGGCCAGCTTTTCTTATTTTGAAATCAAGACTCTAGTGAATGGATTTATTGAATACCTGCCGATAAATGCTTCTTAAATGCAATTCCAAGCACAAGTACGTACCTACACACTAACAAAATATATATAAGCAAGTAATTTGCCAATTTTAGCTTCTGGTCTAATCTAACATGGTGGGTTTAAAGCCTCATCCAGTAAAAACATAAAAATTCTAATTTCAAGTTGAACGGTTTGTACAGTGAAAATCCCATTCCATTACTAATACAATAGCACTGCTGTCAGACATGAAGAAATTCAATTTGCACATGAAAACTAGTTTTCTTTTCAAATATATCCCACTCTCGTGGAGAGGTTACACAACTGATTTTCTGATTATGTTCTTCTAAGCAGTGTCTTAGGTCTTGGTTGGATGAACATAATGATTTACACATTACGAAGTGCAATGCTGCACAGGCTAAAACAGTTAAGTGAATTTACACATGGGCCTTGTCAATAAATTGATCAGGCCCCATGATTCAATTTCAATTTCTGCTCATCCCACCCTCAGCATACTCCCTCAGAAAGATCATTGACAGTAAATAACTATAATATATTCCTCTTAAATGTCATATTTGTGTGCATTTATTTTCTTTGTTTAAACAGGTAATATACAAGTCATGTCTTAAGGTAGATTTAAGTGTTTCAAGCTTAGCGAAAACACAAATGTACAGCTAGTCTGTGTAAGCGATGTAATGCAAATACCAAACCATGTTACAAAAGCTATGAAACTGTTTTTGTTTCAAGCAAAAAAATAAGTGAATAATTAGCACATCAAAAGGCAATAATAATAAGTGCTCTAAATACACACAGGAATACTGTTATAAAAGTGTGACACTGTGACACCAGACACCTCTTTTTCTAAAGAACGGGTGCCTCTTTTATTTAGTGCCACTTCACAGAACAAACAGGTCACTGACACATTTGGCAGGAAAAAACTGAGCAACGTTCCTCTCAGTATTGCAGCACTACCCTCCTCAGCACCTTCCATTCCTGTTAGCCATTGAAGATGTGCTGCTTGTCGGTTTGATACTGTCAAAGGCTTCTCTGCTTCTTAATTGAAGCACACCAACGCACAAGAGGTGTCCTGCATCCCTGAGTAAAACCTGATTTTTTTTTTTATCTCAATAGTGCAACTCCTATAAGATAAGAATGGAGGCCATATTAAAGAAGCTAATGCCACAGCACATGAAGGTGTGAGTAACAGCGCCTCCTGTGACCAGAGCTGGTAATGTAAATGTGTTGCTCATTGTTTGGAGCCACCACCTGTCTGCAGAGGAACGGTACATTCAGTCAAAAAGTACAGCTCAGCTTCATGGCCCGCATTATGTTTTATGATGCAGTTCAGTCCAACGTCCAGGCATAGAAAAACACCACTGCATTAATAAAAGCGTCAAAAACTCATGTTAACTGTCTACAGGGTCCTCATATCAGGCAGCATGTCCATACATGTTAAAATTGGTGTCTCTATTTCTGTCAGCTGTGAAATGTCTTTAAGCAAACATAAAAAACAATTCAGATCATTCTGATGGGCGGTCACCCTTTATCAAGATTTAGGGGCAGCAGTGTGGAGTAGTGGTTAGGGCTCTGGACTCTTGACCGGTGGGTTGTGGGTTCAATCCCCGGTGGGGACACTGCTGTTGTACCCTTGAGCAAGGTACTTTACCTAGATTGCTCCAGTAAAAACCCAACTGTATAAATGGGGAATTGTATATAAAAATAATGTGATATCTTGTAACAATTGTAAGTCGCCCTGGATAAGGGCGTCTGCTAAGAAATAATAAATAATAATGTAAAACAAAATTAAAAATCAAATGGCTGAATAAAAACAGTTACTAAACAGGGAGTCCAGTTTCGATCACTTATCAGCAGGAGCTGTGCATGTGAGATGGGTCTGCATACAGGCTGACAGATAATCCTGTTGACAATGAATCACAACTCGTTGCAGTCAGCATGACATTATAGCTTCAATTAGCCATGAAGTTTAAAACCCGTTTTCATGTAATGGAAACAATCCATAAAGCAGGAAGATGTTAATTATTTTGTTTTATTTAGCCCTAGTGACGAGTGCTTTGCGCTTTTGAGGAGAAGATATTTAATGTTTCAGAGCCAGTACTTCATGTGTAGACAGTGGAAAGGGGCACAGAGTGTTGTTCTTGTACTGAACAACAAAGCAATACTATTTTTATATGCCTCGTTTGATCCTTGATTTCACTGTGTAACACATTTTTTATTTTTTTTGGTTCCTGGGTAGTAAGTGTTATTTCCTATTTGCTTATGCCTCAAAAGTATAGAAAATGGCTATTATTCCCCACAAACTTTGCTTTTGTGACCAGGACAGTGATATTTTGAAATGTACCTATTTTCCAGAACATTCCAGATAGATTCAGTGCTGAGTAAACTTGGAGTAACTTCTAGAATTTTCTAGAACTTTCCAGTAATATAAATAGTAGTATAAATACAGGGGCCTTAAGCCCACCAGTTCAGTTTAGTTCCAGCTGCCTAAGTGGATACATATCTGCATTTTTCTGACATGGCATCAAGAGGCTGCAAGCATCCGGCAGACGCATTTTACTATGTCTGCGGCCAATTTATCAAGACAAGAGCGAAAAAGTACTCTGTGGAAGCATCTGCTAAGATGTGTGAGGCCTACAAGGCATATTTCGGCATGCCTGTCGGGGATCAAGACAAACCCTCATTTCACCTGCGAGCACTGCAAAAAAACTCTGGAAGGTAAGATGAACAATTGTTGCTCGGAATTTTATGTTATAAAATTTGTTAAAATTTTTAAAATTGTAAAAGTTTTTAATTTTAAAATGTTTTACAATTTTCAATGTTATTGAAAAAATATATCATATATGAAAAATGTTGCAAGAATCTCTTACACATTAGTCATGGGTGGAATAAATGTATTTTTGTAGGATGGTACAGAGGGGAAAAAAGAGCCATGAAGTTCGCTATCCCAAGAATTTGGCAGGAACCCACTGACCACTCAAGCAACTGCTATTTCTGCATGGTGGATCCTTCCAAACGTCGGACTGGCAAGAATGCACCTGCTATCACGTATCCGGACCTTCCTTCATCCATCGTCCCGGTGCCACACTGCCATGAGCTCCCCGTACCCACTCCTCCGGAGAGAGAGCAGCCGTCTTTAGAAGAGAGCAGCAAGTCAGAGAGCGAGGAAGACGTTGTGATCCAGATGACAATTTCAGAAGTGGACCTGAGGAGAGAAACCCATACTACCCCAACCAAAAAGACCTCAACGACTTGATTAGAGATCTTGGTCTCACCAAGTCCAATGCCGAGCTTTTGACATCTAGGCTCAAGCAGTGGAACTTGTTGGATGAAAGTGTGCAAGTCGCAGATCAGAGGAAGCGTCACCAACCTTTTTCCAGCTTCTTCACCCGTCAAGATGGGCTCTGCTTCTGCCACAATGTGACCAGTCTGTTCGAGGCAATCGGAATCGCCTGTAACCAGAAATCTCGAAAAACTACTCACTTCTAAATCTTTTGTAGTCATTTTTGTATTACTTTAGTATAAATACATGTTAATTTGGATTCATATGTTGTTTTTTTCTGACTTTATGTGAACGAAAAGACATAAATTCGCCAGTTTTCTCATTGGAAATAGGTAAATTTCAAAATATCACTGTCCTGGTCACAAAAGCAAAGTTTGTGGGGAATAATAGCTGTTGGAAAACATGGAACAAGTATTGAATAGCAGTTTGCTACGCATGAGGAATGACGGCTGTATTCATGTTATTTTTCTGAAAAGTGATTTAACATTGGATAGAAAAAACTGTTAGTTCCAAAAATGCAAGCACTGCTGTGATAGATGAAGGCTGCAATATGGTAGAGAAGTTAAGATTATTTTGTGTCAAAGCAAATGGCTGGCCAGCAGCACACGGCTGTACAAACAAGTCCTTTGATCTCCAGCCCTGACATGAAAGAAGCTTGCCCTTCGGGGAATCCACTGGGGTATAAAACTAGTTAACAGGTTTTTGCTTAGAAAATACAGCTGGTTTATGACGGGGTCATAAAGCTAGTTTTCAAGGGGGACCGAAGAGCCAAAAAGAGATAATGAAACTGGGATCAAAGGGTCTTAGGCAAATCGGAGAGATAGGAACAAGGAAGACGACAAAAACCAGATGTATGGACCTTTGTGACACCAGGGCCTGAAGAAAGCACTGAGTTCAGAGATCTTCACACTAGATCACACACACACACACACACACACACACACACACACACACACACACACACACACACACACATAATGATAATGAGTTGTACCTTTTCTATTGGTTAAGTGTCAGAGAAAGAGGAGGAGAGAGACACCTATGCAGAAGGGTATTTAATGTCATGCAACAATTGTAAGAACGAGTATTCTGTGTCCTGTACCTGGGACCAGGCTCCCTGCATATTTCAATAAACCTAACAACTGACTGAAGAAAAGGACTCTGTGCAGTTTCTTGAATCTACTTACTCACCATCCTCTTTTTTAAGTTACATCAATAGCCATTTTCTATACTTTTGAGGCATAAGCAATTAGGAAATAACACTTACTACCCAGGAACAAAAATTGTGTTACATAGTGTTTTCTTTTGAAAGTCCACTGATGCGAGATGCTGTACCTAACTGTTTAACTGTAGATATGAGATGCTGTACCTAACTGTTTAACTGTAGATATGAGATGCTGTACCTAACTGTTTAACTGTAGATATGAGATGCTGTACCTGTTTAACTGTAGATATGAGATGCTGTACCTAACTGTTTAACTGTAGATATGAGATGCTGTACCTAACTGTTTAACTGTAGATATGAGATGCCGTACCTAACTGTTTAACTGTAGATATGACATGCTGTACCTAACTGTTTAACTGTAGATATGAGATGCTGTACCTAACTGTTTAACTGTAGATATGAGATGCTGTACCTGTTTAACTGTAGCTATGACATGCTGTACCTAACTGTTTAACTGTAGATATGAGATGCTGTACCTGTTTAACTGTAGCTATGACATGCTGTACCTAACTGTTTAACTGTAGATATGAGATGCTGTACCTGTTTAACTGTAGCTATGAGATGCTGTACTTAACTGTTTAACTGTAGATATGAGATGCTGTACCTGTTTAACTGTAGCTATGACATGCTGTACTTAACTGTTTAACTGTAGATACATTGGTGTTGATTCAATTTAGACTGTAGTCTACATTCTTTATGCGCACTGCGTCTCAGGAAGCATTCAGTCATCTTCCTGCCGCATCAATATTAACTTTAGCACAGTTTGGCATCTTGCAACTGTTTCATTTTACATAAGCTGCAATATAGTATGCACATATGGATTTATGCATTTATATCACTAGTGAATGTATGTGTAATCCACAGCGTTTATGGTTTCAACCTTGTTACAGATTTGTATCTATATATTTTCAATCTGTTCTACAAGTACAATATAAAAGAGCCATGCAGTTGTAATATCAGCATACGGCCAGCAAAATAAGCACACAATATATTTATATAAATAATAAAGTAATATCTTTATAGGACAAACAAACCAGTACTCAATTTCAAGCTAACATTTTTGAGATTACGGTGAAGTCACGGCCACTACTCATCCCAGAAATGTTCAACTGGGGTTCATGTGAGACGTGGACGTGGATGTGGATGTGAGGGCAGCACATCGTACCCTACCAGGTTTATATCATAGCAGGAAAATGACATGGCTATGATCAATATAACTATATAATATATATCAATATAATATATATCAATATAACCTTTTAGAATAAGTAGCTTTAGGGTTCCCGAATGGCTCATCCAGTTAAAGCGATGTTGCTGGGATGAGTTACACAGGATGAGTCACACAGCTTGGACGGCGCCAGTTCGCGTCCAGGCTGTGCAAAGAGGCTGAACTGTGCTGGGGACCCTGAGGGGGCATCACATTGGATCTGATGATCCCGAGGTGGGGGATGGGAAACCGTCAGGGATTGCTCCTTCTCATCTCACAGCAGCAACCCCTACTGGCCAGACACCGAGCACATTCAGAGTGGATAAGAGGCAGGGCTGATCTCTGTTCTCCAGGATCGGTAGCCCCGCCCACCTCTGCTCTGTATTGCTCAGCGTAAAAGCGATTTCTGGCTTTAGGCTTGTGAGACAGGAGGACGCTCACCCGCCCTCAGAACGTCTGTGCTGTGTGGGGACTCGATGCGGTGAGGAGAGAAAACATAATTGGACATTCCAAATTGAACAAGTAGCTTCGATCATGTGAAAGTAAGTGCTGTGCTGTAACATGTGACCGTGATGATCTTAACTGAATTAACTTACCCTTACTCCCATGAATCTGTCCCGTAGAACAATCCAGGAAAGCAAGAACACGAAGGCTTTGTTGCAGCAGAACAGTGCAGACACGTCTGTTGTGTTTATTTTCCTCAGTGCGTGTAAATACAGATAGTTGGTCAATGTCCATAAAACACCAAAAGGGGCCACCTTTGTAAAGAACACCTTCACAGTCAATCCATCGTCACCAAAAAACCTGCAGCATTCTCTAGGAACATAAAAGACAAAGGGGGAAGTGTCAAACATCAGGAACAATCCAACTTCAACTTCCAAAAACATTAGTACATTTTTACCCTATGTGCACTACCCATATAATATGCAATAATCATGTTTTGGAAAGAAGTGAATGACACATGGTTTCAAAGCGTGTTGATTATAATATTAAACACACTGTTTTATAAGTTATTAATCCATTTCCTTATTTTATTTATCTGTATGACTTTATATTGAAGTTTTATTAGGCGGTGTGGTCCAGTGGTAAAAGAAAAGGACTTGTATGGGTCCCCGAGTGGCGCATCCAGTAAAGGCATGCAGGATGTGCCCTATAGTCTGGACGTTGCGAGTTCGAGTCCATGCTATTCCTTTGCCGACCGAGGACGGGAGCTTCCAGGGGGCAGCACTCAATTGGCGGAGGGAGGGGAGGGAGGGTTAGGGTTAGGGTTAGGGAGGGTTAGGTCGGCCAGGGTGTCCTCGGCTCACTGCGCACCAGTGACCCCTGTAGTCTGGCCGGGCGCCTGCGGGCTTGCCTGTAAGCTGTCTGACAGCTGCGTTGTCCTCCGACGCTGTAGCTCTTGGGTGGCTGCATGGTGAGTCCGTAGTGTGAAAAAAAGCGGTCGGCTGACGGCACACGCTTCGGAGGACAAAATTATTTTCAAATTGGGAGAAAATAATAAAAACATAATTGGCAACGACTAAATTTAAAAAAAAAAAAAAAAAAAAAAAGGGCTTGTAACTAAGTGTCACAGGCAGTCTTGGCATGTCCCTTTCGTGCTATAAGAAATGATTTCCTTTTGCAAGGAAGGCCTCTGTTGCGAGGATGTGCAGTTCTTCAATGGAGCCAGATTCAGTTACAATGTTTTTGCCCACTGATGACGTACAGGAGAAAAGAGGTTGTACAAGTGATATGAAAAATAGTGGGTTTTGGCCCACACCTGTAAAATGTGACAAGTGCCGGAGCAGATTACCAATGACAAAGACAAAACCTTGCCCGGCCTGTAGTCATATGGTCCGGTCAAATTCTATTTGAATGTAGTAGCCCTGAAGGAATATCAATCTCGCACTTGAACGTTGACCCAGATAGTGTGAAAAGGGTTGAATGTGTGGCCTGTGAAAATGATCACCTGGTAAAGTGGGCTCATTTGGGTAGGCTTGAGTGTAAGGAGGGTGTCCCTACTAAATGTATACAAGTGTCTTGCAGGTATCACGTGAACACTGTGCTCGCTCACACCTGTGATGTAAAAAAGTGGATGCATAGGCCTGTCGTGGTCTTTACAGAACTAGTCAAAGCTAAGCCATAAATGGAATTTGAATCCTGTTGGAGCAGAGCTGACTTATTGGATATGAACTGGATGCTTTAAGATGAAATGCTGAAATACATTGCTTAAAAATGATATTGTACACCTTTATAGTAATATCGTAAGGATTCTGTATTCTGTTTGAATAAGTCTTTGTAGCCAGTAGAAAAATATTATTAGTGAATCTGGGTAAGGTCTGAAAAGAGAGCTCCTTGTATCAAAAGGTCAGGCTGACCTGCTGAAAGTTCCAAACCTCTCTTATCAGAGCCTCAAACATTCTAATCCACTGAGAATAGAATGGCAAACTCAATGGAGCAGAATTAATATTCCAGAAGCAATCGAACTAGGATAGGTGTGTGGCTCTATTATAGTAAGAAAAAACAAAAGTATTTAAATAAATAAGAAGACTGTGAGATTTTAAAATAAGAAACCTAATATAATAACCTTAGTAAATGCATGAGGATGTTAGTCTGTATCAAAATAACGCAGTCCTAAGTTGTAATATTCAAGGTTGCTTTTGCTGCCAAGCAGCTGCCTAATTAAAATGAATCTCTTGCATTTTGTGTATACCAATGGAGTAAAAAAAAAAAAAACAATTTCTAAAATATGCTAGAAGAAATATGTGTTATAGAATCACTGTTATACAAATAAAATAAATTATTATTGAAAGAACATATTACACGAGGCTTCCACGAGGGAGAACAACACAGCAAGTCTGAAAGGCTGTATAACCAAACTACAGTTAGAAAGCAGGTAGTTGCAAAATGCATAGCTGATTGCGGAATGCATATTGTTGTGACGGGGATTTCCTTTACTGTGTTAATTTGCCATAATGGAAGATTTACTGCAAAGCCACCATTGCACAGATGTTATCTTAGGTAAGGTACTGTAGTACAAGATTAGTTATAATTGGACCAGCCTTATAAGATTACATATTCTATCATATATGATTACTATATATTCTGCACACAACACTAGTCTGAGGAATAACAATCTGGATCCACACCAGACAGCTTCTAAATCAGGCAAGCAACCTAGCAACCCAAGCTACCAGCAATACTAATGGCAATTTATCTTTCATTCAATATGCCCAGGATGCAGGCATTCAGAGTGTTCCAATTACCCACAATGTGCACAGAAATGTCCAGGAAATACAGCATTGGATTTTTATTTTCAGGCTTTTACACTGGTTGGTAGAAATAAATGCGCGTCTGTATTATTCATTGCCTTGTGCCAATATAGAAATCGTTCATTTGCATGGTTAAATCCAGATGGGCAGTGGTGCCCAAAAGTATCGCCACCCTGCTATTTCTTTTCAATGCAGAAATGCTCTAACATTGCTGGTAATACAGGACAGAAAGGCACAAGCTGGGTATAGGTTGATCAAATCATCCCCTAAGAACACTTAACGAGTGTGAGAAACACAATAAAGCAAACATATTAATAGATTATTCAATAACATAATATTATATTGAAAGAAGATGAAGAAGATTTTAATGCAAGGAGTACTGTGTAACAAACTTGAGCAAAACACTGCCTTCATTAAACACATATTAGTCATGTTCCTATTAATTTTAGCACCACAATGAAGTTTTCTTGTGCTGCAGGGCTAGCGTTGGACAGTCAAGCCAGCATTCAATGCACATAACTGCATAGTCCTCACTTTCACACACACAGTAAGCTCTTCTATTCCACTTGAGACACATTTAAGGATTTCACACCTGAAGTACAAGTGTTTAAACTAGCTCCTGGGTAAGGACAACTCGTTTCACTTCAAATGCCTCTCAGCTCCATTCAAGATCCTGCATGAAGCGTGCTACTAAAGAAAGGGATTTGGAGATTATAGAAGAAAAAAGATTCAAACCAGCAGCTGAATGTCAGGGAGGAAAACAAGGTGCTAGTTTGGGTTAGTTAACAGATCAACATGAACTAAATCCACTGTATGCACAAGTACAAATTTAAGACATAAAAGTCCATATTCATAAAACAAACCATCTCCTTTACCGTGCCCGTAATAGTGTTTAACATGACAGTATTTCATCGGGTGATGCATAAATGCCATTTACCATCAAAAAACATCACTCATCGCAGCGTTAGAATAACGTGCCCTTAGAGACTAATTTTCTCATTAACATATTATTCGCCTGAATCATAATTGCTGCATTTAGGAACATATATTTCAACTCTGTCGCAGCTCTCAACTCCCTAAATTACTGGTGGCGCATGCACTAAACACGTCACTCAGCTGAATGGAAACATATCAGCGTATGCAACAGCACATCACATCACACTTTTCATGGAATAAAGTTATGCAGTAAACCTGTAATATATACTAACGGCAAACTGTTGTAGACTTTTGTGCTTTGTTGCTTTGTCTGTCAAACGTGTTCTTGAGATCATACTGAGATTAAAAAAAAAAAAAAAAATCAGTGCACAGAAATATATATTTTTTATAACTTTACAACTGTCAGATGTGCAAGACTTTGTTGAACAATATGCTTTAGCCAATTAAATTACGTTATTGTAATGTGCCAATGCAAGTTTAACCATTTGGGAACTGCTGTGTTTTATTAAAATATTTTTAAAACTATTTCGTAGTCTATTTTAAACTATTTTGTAGCCTATTTGATGTGTGTTTCACACATGGTGCATTTAAATCAACGTGGGTTTTATTTCGCAGGGAGACTCAGGTCACTCACCACGGTCATTTTTTCCTCATAGCTTACAGATCAGATCATATTTGCAAACTGAGGGACTACAGTAACAAATAAAAACTTTTTTTTTTTGACATTTAACAATGCATTGTAGACAATTTTAATGTAACTGTGTGGTGCTCTTGCTGTGCCATTTGTCACTCAAATGAAAGTTTTAAACAAATAACCGGAGCTTGCTGAAGCTCCAGTGCCTTCTACTTTCTTGTGCGCTGGAAAGGAAATGTGTGCAAACATTAGAGGATCCTTTTTATACAACCAAAAGTCAAACAGCATGAATTGTGGCAAAAAAAATCATTTCTGGTGGTTACAGTTCTTTTTCAAAAAGGCGTGTGCATATATAAGCTATATAAAAATATAATCATTTCTTTAAATCAAAAAGCGGTCACCTCTCACTCGCGCCCATCTCTATATTCCATGACAGCACATCCCATCTAAACCCATTACTGGCCAGTAAAATAACCAGGCAGTAGTTTTATAGTGTTAAATAATGCCCGGTAAAATTTTTTTAATGGCCAGAAATTACCGGCATCTTTTATGCATATGGGCCAAAGACAGATAGATAGGGTGCACACAAATGTTGATACTCTTAATAACTTGTGCTAAAAAACATCGTTTAACCAGATAAGCGGTTCTGTAAATATATGCAAAATACACGTGTAACAAATTGACATTGGACAATCAGACAACCTCCACATACCCCCCAACTATGACGAACATGTGCTAAAGAATGTCATTAGAAAGTTTCACTAGAATTTCACAAGTATAAGCTGCAACCTAGACACATCAAAAGCATGACGATTAATAATAACTGCAGACAAGAGCAGACCTAAATAAAACACAACATAGCTGTTCATCAATTGAAACCGGTGAAGCCTCACCTGTATCTTTGCTTTGGAGACTGCTTCTCTGTGGATGTGTACAGATGACCGATGTAGTAGAGTGGGAAAAATAAGAAGTTCCAGTTCGTTGCAAACCAAGTCAGGGTGAAAGGGGCGTCGAATTTCCTGAACGCGAGTTTGGCGAGCTGTGTGGAGCCAGTCCAGGACAAGCACACACCCAGAAGCACCGCTACCCCCCAGCAGATCTTCCTGGCTTGACTGGCGGTCAGCTTGAGGCAGCAGCGGGTAACTCTCTGCCCTCCGGTGTCTGGCGCAGCCGGGGCCTGCGCTTCTGCTGGCGTCAGGTTTTCACGAGGGCGCTCATCTCCTGCAAGGGACAACAGCAAATTATACAAAAAGGCATAAAAGAAACATTTGCTCATGTTACATTTTCAAAATTAAAAACCAAAAAAGCGTTAGCACCCAGTTACAATAATTTTATATATATATATATATATATATATATATATATATACAACCAGACGTGCTCAAATTTGTTGGTACCCCTCCACAAAAAACGAAGAATGCACAATTTTCTCTGAAATAACTTGAAACTGACAAAAGTAATTGGCATCCACCATTGTTTATTCCATATTTAATAGCAATCAGACTTTGCTTTTGATTTTTTATTCAACATAATATTGTAAATAATAAAACAAATGAAAATGGCATGGACAAAAATGATGGGACCGCTAACCTAATATTTTGTTGCACAACCTTTAGAGGCAATCACTGCAATCAAACGTTTTCTGTAGCTCTCAATGAGACTTCTGCACCTGTTAACAGGTAGTTTGGCCCACTCTTCCTGAGCAAACTGCTCCAGCTGTCTCAGGTTTGATGGCTGCCTTCTCCAGACTGCAAGTTTCAGCTCTTTCCATAGATGTTCGATAGGATTCAGATCAGGACTCATAGAAGGCCACTTCAGAATAGTCCAATGTTTTGTTCTTATCCATTCTTGGGTGCTTTTAGCTGTGTGTTTTGGGTCATTATCCTGTTGGAGGACCCATGACCTGCGACTGAGACAGAGCTTTCTGACACTGGGCAGTACGTTTCGCTCCAGAATGCCTTGATAGTCTTGAGATTTCATTGTGCCCTGCACAGATTCAAGGCACCCTGTGCCAGGCGCAGCAAAGCAGCCCCAAAACATAACCGAGCCTCCTCCATGTTTCACTGTAGGTATGGTGTTCTTTTCTTTGAAAGCTTCATTTTCTCGTCTGTGAACATAGAGCTAATGTGACTTGCCAAAAAGCTCCAGTTTTGACTCATCTGTCCAAAGGACATTCTCCCAGAAGGATTGTGGCTTGTCAATATGCATTTTAGCAAATTCCAGTCTGGCTTTTTTATGTTTTTCTTTCAAAAGTGGAGTCCTCCTGGGTCTTCTTCCATGGAGCCCACTTTCGCTCAAAAAGCGACGGATGGTGCAATCAGAAACTGACATACCTTCACCTTGGAGTTCAGCTTGTATCTCTTTGGCAGTTATCCTTGGTTCTTTTTCTACCATTCGCCCTATCTTTCTGTTCAATCTGGGGTCGATTTTCCACTTGCGGCCGCGCCCAGGGAGGTTGGCTACAGTTCCATGGACCTTAAACTTCTTAATAATATTTGCAACTGTTGTCACAGGAACATCAAGCTGCTTGGAGATGGTCTTGTAGCCTTTACCTTTACCATGCTTGTCTATTATTTTCTTTCTGATCCCCTCTCTCCTTTGCTTTCTCTGGTCCATGTTCAGTGTGGTGCACACAATGATACCAAACAGCACAGTGACTACTTTTCTCCATTTAAATAGGCTGAATGACTGATTACAAGATTGGAGACATGTGTGATACTAATTAAAGAAACTAATTAGTTTGAAATATCACTATAATCCAATTATTTATTATCTTTTCTAAGGGGTACCAACAAATGTGTCCAGGCCATTTTAGAATATCTTTGTAGAATAAGCAATAATTAATCTCTTTACACATCTTCTTTGCTTTACTCTATGACATACCAAAGGCATGCAAGTATACATGATAAAATAGCTTTCAATTTCATCACTTTTCAGGAGGAATGAAGCATTATTTCAATGAGCTGTAAGGGTACCAACAAATTTGAGGACGTCTGTATATGTATTTTTAATTATGATTATCTTTTCACATCTTTAACCCTTTGCGGTCCTATATTACAATTTTCCCTTTCCGGTCCGTACAGGTCTCTAGTCGTTTTTTCTCCAGAAAAAGCAGAGAAAACCTTTCAATGGCCGAGTGAGACCGATAGGAGCGGAGAGAAGCCGGAAAAAAAGAGGTGGATCTGAGCAATACGCATAGTCCCTTCACCACAGACATAACACGGACATAAACAAACAAGATAGCTGCTTCCACATCCAGCGCTCAAAGAATACCACGAACATTTGACAAGCTTTTAGAGATGTTATAGTAATAAAATAATGATTTGCATCGCATTATTGAGGAGTTTGGTGATAAAACGAGTGATCAAGAGATGATTTATCAGTAAGCACGACTATGAAGAGGTATGTGATAAATACAGCGAACAAAGGGTGGGGCGGGGCTGGAGATGCAGTACTGAGGGTCCTGTTGATATGCAGTGCCTTTTAAACCTGTTTTACTTTGGACAAAATTACTTTTAAACACCGCGTGTAAAATAAACAGCTAGTGTGAAAATAAATAAGTGTATATCCAGGTATATTATTTATATATGAAACTGTACAACCGAAACGATGTAAATAGGCTAAGTAACAAAAATTGTTGTTATCGGACCATGACACACTGGTCCATTTAAACCCATTGTAACTAATGTTATTCCTCTGCACAGAATGATAGACATGGGAGGCATTTGGTTGTGGATCAACAAGCGTACACCAAAATGGTTGAAGGTTAAATGGAATAATTGCCAATTGCCTGTGTCCTGCTGTGTACAAAGCGTCATGAATATTTCTTTTTATCACAGACTCTTTGTACCCTTGCTTTGCACACCCCTGCTACACAGTTCAATTCAATTATGATTTAGCATTTATTTATTGTCTTCAATCCAGTTCCCTTGAAGTTGTACTTACAGTGACACTGACAAATGCCTTTCATAAGCCACCTACTGTACAATGACACAATATCATTATTTTATTTATTTATTTATTGCATAGCGTTTATACAAAAGCATCACAAAGCACTGTACAGTACACAGCAGAAAAAAAGAACAAACCACAATACATTTGTATAGCATGTCACACATACAATTGCACAATCAGACCATTTAAATTAGGCATTTAATTAGGCATCTTAAACAACTTCTAAAAAGTCTCATGCATTTTACCACTTGTGGCTATGTTCCTTTTCTCTTACTATTTACTTTGCAATTGCATGTGTAGCCTATTAAAGTCATCAATTAAATTAGACAATCACTAACTTGCCTATTTGACCATTTTCCATTTCCGATTTTCAGTTTCAGTGGTTTGATTTCATATGCTGCACAACAAATCAAAACTACAGAAGCAATGGGGGGTTCTCATAAATTTGCACACTTTGCGAACTGTATAATTGATACAAGATGTATTTTTTATATCTCAATTGACATCCGACTGTTGAAGAAACTTTCAGATGCTGACCTTTCTCTCTATGTAGAGTAGGTTGGGCTGACAGAGTTGAAAGGTCATGCTGTCACGTGATTTGAATGGCATGAGGAAGGCTGTTCATTGCCAGCACTTCTCCAGACTCAAAGTAGCTGAAAGTCAGGTCAAGGCAGATTGACAGAAAAATGATAATATCTCAAGACTGCGTTACCAAGAACCATCGAGAATGACTGAAAACACCGTACAATAGAAAAAGATAATATCTCAATACTGCAGCAGCATTACCAAGAACTCTCGAGAATGATTTCAAACATCATACAATAGAAAAAGATAATATCTCAATACTGCAGCAGCATTACCAAGAACTCTCGAGAATGATTTCAAACATCATACAATAGAAAAAGATAATATCTCAATACTGCATTACCAAGAACTCTCGAGAATGATTTCAAACACCATACAATAGAAAAAGATAATATCTCAATACTGCATTACCAAGAACTCTCAAGAATGATTTCAAACACCATACAATAGAAAAAGATAATATCTCAATACTGCAGCAGCATTACCAAGAACCCTCGAGAATGATTTCAAACACCATACAATAGAAAAAGATAATATCTCAATACTGCAGCAGCATTACCAAGAACCCTCGAGAATGATTTCAAACACCATACAATAGAAAAAGATAATATCTCAATACTGCATTACCAAGAACCCTCGAGAATGATTTCAAACACCATACAATAGAAAAAGATAATATCTCAATACTGCAGCAGCATTACCAAGAACCCTCGAGAATGATTTCAAACACCATACAATAGAAAAAGATAATATCTCAATACTGCATTACCAAGAACCCTCGAGAATGATTTCAAACACCATACAATAGAAAATGATAATATCTCAATACTGCATTACCAAGAACCCTCGAGAATGATTTCAAACACCATACAATAGAAAAAGATAATATCTCAATACTGCATTACCAAGAACTCTCGAGAATGATTTCAAACACCATACAATAGAAAAAGATAATATCTCAATACTGCAGCAGCATTACCAAGAACCCTCGAGAATGATTTCAAACACCATACAATAGAAAAGGAAATGGAAAGAAAACAACATGAAATGACTTTTGAAGCTAGTTGTTTTTTTCAGTCTTGTCCGTCACTGTTGCAGGGATGAAGAAGAAATAGCAGATAATTATCTATTCAGAGCTGCCAAGCCATTACTTGAGCAGTAATGCACTTGCAACAAACAAGCGCAGGTATATGCAAGATCATGCAGATTAAATATACTATCTTGTAAATGCTTACCATGGTTATTACCCAGCTTTACCAGCTTCAATATGTGCTTTCCCATTCTTCCAGGGTACTTTCCTTGAGATCTAAACAGCATTACAATCCACTTAGTTCCAGTTCCACTCATAAATCTTCTTTTGATTAAACTGTATTGTCTTCCACTTTGTTGATACAAGTCAAATGTTAAGTCAATTGTATTGCTTACATTTCTCAAACACTACTGACCCACATTGGCTGGGATCTGTGATCTAATCCAAACACTTTTTTTGTTTGTTACATATTTAACTATTTTTATCCTGAATACAGTTGAAGTTAGTCTTTATAGAAAACTGTGTTATATTCAGATAGAAAAAACAAACCTCATCTTTTGTTGGTGCAGAACAGCAGAAGGAGAACTGGAAAACTAACCAAAAAAGTCCTACTGAGTCTCGTTATGAATGCTGTTTCTACATGTTTTCATACTATCATACTGAGTCTTGTTATGAATGCTGTTTCTACATGTTTTCCTACTGTCATACTGAGTCTCGTTATGAATGCTGTTTCTACATGTTTTCATACTGTCATACTGAGTCTCCTTATGAATGCTGTTTCTACATGTTTTCATACTGTCATACTGAGTCTCCTTATGAATGCTGTTTCTACATGTTTTCCTACTGTCATACTGAGTCTCCTTATGAATGCTGTTTCTACATGTTTTCCTACTGTCATACTGAGTCTCCTTATGAATGCTGTTTCTACACGTTTTCATATTGTCATACTGAGTCTCCTTATGAATGCTGTTTCTACATGTTTTCATACTGTCATACTGAGTCTCGTTATGAATGCTGTTTCTACATGTTTGCTTGTTTGATGTTAGTTTCTATGAAAGCTTGTGATGTTAATAACTTCTGAATGCCTTATTGAATTAAACTGATGATTTGTATACAGTTTTATAATAGTGGTGGTGGTGGGGGGGGGGGGGGGGGGGGGGGTTATAACAAAACATTCCCCCAAAATGTTCCCCTCAAAACGTACATTTTCTTAAGTGTCGGACGTGCATAATCATAAAACTACTTAAGCTTCAATGGAAGTGTTACATTTGAAGAATATTTCAATTGATTAATTCTATATATCAAACCTTTTGTGCAGCTACAGTTGATACTGTATTAATAAGTGCCAGTAATACAGTAATAGGCCTTAGTTACTTAATCTTCATATTTTTAAATGAGGTGTAACAACTAGACAGTATCAGTACCAGTATCAGTTTCAGTTTCAGTTTCAGTATTGGTATCAGTATCAGTTTTAGTTTCAGTATCAATATCAATTTCACAGCAGGCCCCGAGCCAGTATTATCAACTTGCTACGACCAGGATTCAAAATAACACGCACTTGATGACATGACTCACCCTTGCACTACACCAGTTTGTGCTTTTACTAGGCGAGACACTAGGGACCCCTGTATCATAACACTTGAATTTCACACTGCAATATAGCAGTTATTTGACAGATGTTACTTTTGAATTCTCCACACCACAATGTCTTGATACATATTGTGCAAGCAAAGCTCCATGAATGCATCGCACACAGTTGTGGCTTCTAAGTTTGGGAAATAAATGCATCCTTATCATGGTGAGTGCATATCCCAATTACAACTTCCCACAGGAGGCAGCCTCCCTTCCCTTGGAAAACAAACCCATAATCCTCCTCCTCCACTCCAGCTTTCTGCTCTCACGTAGGAATGAACGAGTGGCACTGGAGCATACAGTGCCGCTGCACTGGATGAAGAAAAACTATCCAAAGACAGCATTGGATAAGACTCAGATCATATATAAAGGCTTCATAGACACACTCAACTGATTGAAAAGGCCAGCAGAAATGCAGCGTTATTTTTCTAATAACCTGTGCACACACATGCATGCACTTCAGCAGAGGGCTAATCCACTGACCTTGAAAACAAAAACCATTCCCCTACACACTATTGATGAAATAATACAAATACAATAGCAAACACACAGCTTGCACCAAAAAAAAACAAAAAAAAAACCCTCCATCTTCCATCTTCCTAAACAGACAATATCTGGTGTTCTGGCACTGTAGGCTACTTAGAATTTCACGTCTGTCTTTTTCTCTTAATTCTGATTGCCTGCCAGCTATGACAGCATACTTGTGCACAATGTGCATATCAAGCAGGCATAAAGTTTATGTTAGCAGAACTACAGTTTGCAGACAACACTGCAGGGGTGTCTGGAAAAAAAATGATATATATATATATACACATATACATATACACACTGCTGAAAACTGCAGGGTAAATATGAACCTGAGTCTGACACGGTATAAGCCTGTCGATTAATAGTATTCATGATTGAAAGCCATTTTAGCACACATAAATGCATCAAATGAGTGAAACACATTGCAAGGTACTGACAATAACTAACAAACCCCCTTCAAAATCAAATATCAAGTACATTATTGTCTAGAGTAGTTTTAAAATCAGGAGCTGGCCTAATCACTGAATGAATAGATACAGTTTTAAATGGAACCTATAAACTATGTAGCTGTTACAAACCTGTAAATACAATCTCAAGCTTTAATTTTATAATATAAATAAATCTATGGACCTGTGACAGAGTGCCCTCTCTTTGTGCACATTTATGTATTATTACAACTTGTATAGTATTATTATTATTATTATATGTTGTATGTATGCGGACGAAGCCGCCTGTCCATATTGTTATTGGAGACAGCGAAAAAGCTGATCTCAAAGCGTAGCGAGCATGGATGGAGTTAAATTTCTCATCCATATAAAACCAGTGGGAATGTGGCTGGAGCCTTCAGGTAATTATTGTTTAATAAGGTAATTATGGCTCCAGCCACAGATTATAAAAGACCCACTACAGGCTCATTAAAGGGAGAGAAGAGTTTAGAGGAGTTTGTGAACGAGAGCGAATGCGACCCAAAACAGCAAACAAAAAGGTACTTGTTATTCAGAAAGACCATGCTTATTTGAGTTTGTTTTGTTGTGGCCCAAATGCCCTTTCTTTTGTGTATTTTGTGTTTTGTTCAAACTGTTTATTTTGTTTAATTAATACATATACTGCACCAGCAGTTTCAGCCCCGTACTTCTCAGTCTGTTTGTGCTGCTTCCTGGACGCTGACGTCCCCACCCACACCACCAGCCATCACTGTGACAAGACCACATGAGCATTGGAGAACATAAATCCAAAGAACATAAAAATAATACAAATTGCTGTGCTGTCTTTTTTTTCTTTTAATCCAAAGACAGCATTGGATAGTTGTCCATCCAATGCTTATTGGTCCCAGAGTAAACTGCAGTTTATATGTGTTTATATGTATGTTTTATTGAAAGATATTTATATGTATGTTCTATTGAAAGAGGTTGTGTGGTCCAGTGGTTAAAGAAAAGGGCTTGTAACCAAGAGGTCCCCGGTTCAAATCCCAGCGCAGCCACTGACTCATTGTGTGACCCTGAGCAAGTCACTTAACCTCCTTGTGCTCCGTCTTTCGGGTGAGACGTAGTTGTAAGTGACTCTGCAGCTGATGCATAGTTCACACACTCTAGTCTCTGTAAGTCGCCTTGGATAAAGGCGTCTGCTAAATAAACAAATAATAATAATAATAAAGTATTACATAACATGCATAAATGAAAAACATGCAAAAACTAACTTCATTCTTTGAAAGAAGTATTTGGGCACCTTTACATTAGTATTCTCTGTGCCCACCCTTTGCTTCCTTTACAGCAGGCTGTTTTTTGTTTTTTTGTTTTTTTTTTAAACCAGTTCCTGGCATCTTTCCGGAGATATTTTTGCCCATTCTTCAACACATACAGCTTTGAGTTCTGCAATCGACTTTGGTTTCCTTTTTGCAACAGCAGCCTTCAAGTCAATCCACAACATCTCGATGGGATTCAAGTCTGGGGACGG
This sequence comes from Acipenser ruthenus, assembly GCF_902713425.1. NCBI lineage: Eukaryota > Metazoa > Chordata > Actinopteri > Acipenseriformes > Acipenseridae > Acipenser > Acipenser ruthenus. Next base: position 84,041,386 of record NC_081193.1, on the reverse strand, counting down.
AGATGGTCAATCCATAACTGTAATCTTCCTTTTTATCAGAAATTCCTCTGTAGACTTTGCAGAATGCTTATAGTCATTATCCTGCTGAATACAAAACTTCCATCCAATAAGTCTTCTAGCACTGGGTAACAAATGAGAGTGCAATATTTTGCAGCATTCATTGATCTTTCTACAATACAAAGGTCGCTAGTGCCTGAGGAAGAAAAACAAGCCCATACCATCACACAACCTCCACCATGTTTAACACTAGGCATGATGAACTTTTCTTTACATTCTTCTCCTCTCTTCCTCCAAACATAATGTTGCTTTCTTTGTGAAAAAAGTTATATTTTGGGTTTGGCTGATCATAAAATTTGGTTGGAGAACTCATCAGGCTTCAAGTATTCAATGAAAAACTCCAATCGCTTTTTTTTGTGTATTTGCTTTTTTTTGTGTATATGGCAGCAGTGTGGAGTAGTGGTTAGGGCTCTGGACTCTTGACCAGAGGGTTATGGGTTCAATCCCCAGTGGGGGACACTGCTGTTGTACCCTTGAGCAAGGTACTTTACCTAGATTGCTCCAATAAAAACCCAACTGTATAAATGGGTAATTGTATGTAAAAATAATGTGATATGTGAAATAATGTATAATGTGATATCTTGTAACAATTGTAAGTCGCCCTGGATAAGGGCGTCTGCTAAGAAATTAATAATAATAATAATAATAATAATATTTCTAACAAAGGTTTGCATCTTGGTTTTCACCCATGGACATTCACCTTGTTAAGGTATAGTTGAATTATTCGCTCATGAATTACTTGACCATCTTCTCTCGATTCTTGTGTCAAATCTTTTGCAGTAATCCAAGGATTTTGCCGGGCTGCTCAAATGATTCTTCTTCCAGATTTTGCAGAAATCTTTCTTGGTCTTCCACACCTGGAGCTAGCTACAGTAGTTCCTGTTCTCCTGTGTTTGTCAATAATAGCCCACACAGTACTTTTTGGTAAACCGAGTCTTTCTGCTATTTTTCTGGTAGTTTCTCCTTTTTCGTTTAGTTGTATCAGTGCCATTTTGAGATTGCTGCTGTAGTCTACAGTTGTTTTTTTTTAAATGTAGTCGTTGCCAATTAGTTTTTATTATTTTCTCCCCAATTTGAAATGCCCAATTATTTTTAGGCTCAGCTCACTGCTACCACCCCTGCGCTGACTCGGGAGGGGCGAAGATGAACACACGCTGTCCTCCGAAGCGTGTGCCGTCAGCCGCCCACTTCTTTACACTCTGCAGACTCACCGTGCAGCCGCCTCAGAGCTACAGCGTCGGAGGACAACGCAGATCTGGGCAGCCTACAGGCAAGCCCACAGGCACCCGGCCAGACTACAGGGGTAGCTGGTGCGCGGTGAGCTGAGGACACCCTGGCCGACCTAACCCTCCACCCCCCGGACGACGCTTGGCCAATTGAGCGTCGCCCCCTGGGAGCTCCCGTCCACGGTCGGCTGTGGAATAGCCTGGACTCGAACCGGCGACGTCCAGGCTATAGAGCGCATCCTGCACTCTAGTGAGTGCTTTTACTGGATGCGCCACTCGGGAGCCCCGTAGTCTTCAGTTTTTACCATTTTTGTTGCTTTTTTTAATCACAGATTTCCAATTTTTCAGCACTTAATCATTTATTTATATATTTATTTATTTTACAATTATCAGTAGGTGTTGGTTATGATAATTGTCAATAATTAGCAACAAATGAGATTGAAATAAGGAATATTCAGTTCATGGTCCGTCTGTTACATAAACTGAACACTAACATGAAAGTACAGGGAGTGTTAATTTCACTCTTGAGGATGGCAATCCACCTTCTTATTTAAACTTCTTTATATCAATACAAATAGCATAATAAACCCAGAACTTAAATAATGAATCACAACGTGTGAGCTGTATTAAAGAATGTTTTCCTTTTTACACCGACTGTTTTAGATATATTGTTTGTGCATAACCTAAAGCTATCTACAGATAAAACCTTACTATTTCCATCACTATATCAAGACCATCTGCTTCCAGTAGTGTCTCTTTTCTAAACACATGTACACCCAAGTCCCTCCCCCCTCCTCACTCATTGGTTCAACACTGCCTGTCTCTGACTGGTTGTGTCAGACCTGCTCCCACCCCCCTCACTGACTCACTCACACAGTAAGTATTTCAGCTCTAGTCACACAAGCACCAAAACACACAGAGAACGCTAACAGATCTGAACAAGAATAGCACACATTATTTACAGAGTACTTCCATCTCCTTCCCCAGTCCATAATCAGGCCCATTCCCACATTGTCCCCAGCTTTTTGAAGAAACGTTGCATTGTTTGCTGACTGACGGTTCCATGCATGCTTTAGCAAGTGCACAGCATCTAACAGAGACATTTTATTTACACTGAATTTCCGTGTTGATGTGCATCACTTTTCCCTTTCCAGCCATGCTTGCTTACTGTTGCACTCAGTGCTGTTTTTTCAAACTGTAAATAAATATGACACTGCATACAGGGATAAAATAGCCAAGGTACAGTACAGTGGTACTCGCTCAGTAACGAGGTGCAAACAGCTGACTGATCAATCTGTCAAGCTTTTACTACAGTAAAGTGCTGCCTTTTGTATTGAAATCCATGTGAATGGCAAGGTAACGAGGTGAACACAGCTGACTGGTGGATTAGTAAGAGCGATTACTACAGTAATAAGCAGTGTGTTTGTTATTTAAATCTATGTGAATGGCACATAACAACATCCAAACAGCTGAGTTTGCCCGAAATACACACCATGCTTAACATGGTATAAACTATGCCTTTGTTATTGAAATCAATGGGAATGGCAAACAGCAAACACTATTTGTCCGATATAAACGGTTGCCTGAAATAACCCTGTACGGTGCAAGTGGTGGCGACTGTATTATTTCTTAAGTGCTTAAGGCCAGGGGCTGGATACATTTGGGTGACACATAATTCTTCTTGGTTAATGCTTATGGCTTGAGTTTGGACTTCTTGGCTATTTCTGTGACTGCTTTGTCAGGGTGAGATTACAGATGTGTTGCCAGATACACGAGGAGCATGAAAGACAGATTCTTCCATTCTCAATTTCTATCCCCTGTTCGTGGCTGTCAGATACATCAGCTCATTTCTAATGCAGTAGACTGGCCTGATTAGTGTTATTGATTTAGCCCAGCTCTACAGAGACAACACAGGCATTCGGAATAAGGTGCTCTCCTTCACAGTCAATCATAGAAGAAAGGGGGTATGTAGGGTGTCACTTGTGCTTCTTATAAATACAGGCCTTCTTTATTTTTAATCTGAAACCTAGTACTCCTGAAAGGTGAGTAGCAATAGCACTAGCTAAAGAGTCTTGGTGTTGGGAAAAAAAGTTTCCCTCAGAATTCTAGCCTGAACAGCTTCTCTCTCAGTCCAATTGTGCTGAAGAGTGTGGTGGCTTTGTGATGTGGACTAATGCCAACTGCGGCCTAAGTTTACCATCACTTATGAGCTGAGACAGACTCAAACCAAGGTTCTAGAGGAAAGGTAAATGAATTAGCCTGCTTCACTACAAAGCCCTTTATTCCTAACTTGCCTGGAATGTGTACAGAAAAAAGTATTGTACATTACACAGTATTAGAAAAACAAAACAACTATCGACATGGTCTTATGAGGAAATGACAGATAAGTATCCAAGTCCTAACCAAGCCATTTCAGGAGGCGATTTCTATCTTCCATCATGATAAAACTATCAGCACAAATTCTACTGCCAGTAAGAAACTCCAAAAAGACTGTTGCCAGTATTTTAACATCAGGGCTGAAGAAAGAGATATGCTTTAAGTTTAGAGAAAGTGAAATAGGTGGTTATATTAAGAATCTGTTTTGTGCAGCTACAGGCAGCAGTGGAATCAGCTGCCTGAGTGCCAGTAAAATCCTACTAGTAAAAACTGCCCTTTATATGTAGGCTACATTAATTATTTAAATAAAAAAAGCCCAATAAATGTCAATGAAATGTTTGAAATGAAAAATATAACAAACATATGAAAATATAAATTCTATTGCAGCAGGGTTTTTTATGGGTTTTTTTTCTTCTTCCAAACCAGAAAACACTGAACACAAAAATAAACCTGCTACTTTGTTTAACGCTTTCCTGTTCAGTTAGAAGAGCTATCACATCAACATCAACATAGAACACAAACTAATTCACTAATGTGGGGGGACATACTGTTGAAGCTAATATAACTACGATACCATCTGCTCATTAAATTTATATTTATGTTTTTTTTAAACATATACAATATATATACTGAGAATCCCTTAAACGAGTCTAATAACTAATATAGCCGTGCAGAATGCTGTCGTACTGTTAAAAATGACCTTCATGTTTTGTTCTAGAACAGCGACGATATCAACTCAAGGTTTTTACTTGTCCTTACAGTGGTCGCAACCCATGAATTCTGGTAAGCAACATTTAGACCCCAAAAGGAAGGTTTTTTTCCTGAAAAATAAAAGTTGACTGCCACTTGTAGCATAAATAAACGTGCCACATGCGTCTGACTGCTTAAAAAAAAAAAACACCCAGTAAAGATTTTTTTTTTTTTTTTTTTTTTTTTCATCACATCAATGCATCATTTTTGAAATACTTCAGCAACACCGGTCCCATTTGGTATTAGACCATGAATACAGGTGACAGAAAGATGGAAAATAAAAAACGTTAAGAAAAAAAAAACTTAAATACAGAGGCATCTTTAGCAGTGGTTTTCTGAGTTGATATAGAAAACAATTACCTTCTACTTTGGTGATGGTGAGGACTGGGCTATTGCAGGCTGACAGTGGAGCCACGCGGGCGGAGTGTTTCTTCATATTGACGAGCTCGATTTAAAGGAGCTCTTCCCGGCCGCCTACATAGCTGAAGCCTGTGCCGCTGCAGATGCTGCTGCGTCCTTTTTTTCCTCCTCTTCTTCCCTTCCTGCCGCTCGCTTGTTCTGCAGTAGCCTCGCTCGGATTGCTGAGCTGTCACACTCACAACATCAGAATCTGCTGCAATTCGATAACGTCACGGGCAATCGATACGCCCTCCTCCCTACTAACTCTCCAAACGCCTACAATTTAACACGCAACTGGTAGGTATTCCCCTAGATTTGTTAAGATTGATATAGTCAATTTAACACTTAATATATGCTTTGCCCATGATGCTTGACTTCTGGGACACGCTGCGTTGTATCTGTGGTCATACTGTATTAACCCATCATGTCTTGCCATTCCTTGTCAACACAAGGGATTTATTTGCTACAGGACCCTAGTGGAAATACACTGAAAAATATTGGTCTTAGACTTAAGACAAACTTAGCCCACTTTAACTGAGTGTTTTAATGTTTAATTATAACTTAAGCCCATTTGATTAGTAAAAACAAGCACACTTGACAAAATCCTGTTTTCACGGTTTTAGGGAAGGTTAGAAGTTAGTCACAGTTAAGATAGTATTTATAAAGTGTTTATATTTATATATAATCCTTAAAAACATTCCTTATACAGTCCGTTTTTGTGAATGGGGAACACAGCATGTGAGCGCAGTGGAGCGCTCATAAACGCCGCTCCTCGCTCTCTTCCTCTTATTTCCTCTTAAGCTTATTTCCCCAGTCCGCTCCACTCCGCTCCGGTACTTTTAATTCTGCAGCTAGCTCCACTCACCTCCGCTCCACTGCTAATGTAAATCACTTCCAAAGTGTAGAGATGTGCGAACCGGTTCCTTTGAAATCGGGTACCCGGTTCCTGCTTTGGTACCGACGAACCGGTGTTCTGACAATCTGAGCCTCCACCTCCAAATAGGCCCCCCGTAGCACAGGTTTTCAGAGCAGTCTGAAAATAGCGCACTTGGAGAGGTACAAATGACTGCTCTAAATGGGCTACCCTGTGTTTTGACTGAAATGTGCAGGTTTTAACCCACTAAAACTGTTACAGTTATAGTTAGACATTTTCATTAAATAATTCTTCCCGATTTAAAAAAAAAAAAAAGAAAGATTTGAATTTTTTTTTTTTAGGTTTTCAGAACAACGGATACAAATATCAGGGATGCGTTTCCAGTGAGTACTGTTATGTTTTTAGTAAAACTGATTATTAAAACAATAATTTCTGTCAAAAATGCATATGATAACTATAATTGACACGTTCACACTGCAAAATATTTATTACATAATAATTCAATCTCACTTTTGCATGAAGTGATGAAAACGCTTTGGGTAAAGTGAATCTTTTGCACCTGGACACGATTTCAGCTATCTAAAAAAGTAATTTAACCCCAAGGCGATGGGGTCGTATTTCGGCTTGGGATCCTAACATGCACTGACCCTTTTACACATACTATGTGGTTAAAGTTTTTTTTTTTAATTGTATAAGTTTTGTGAAATTTGTAATTAACATGTTTCATATACAAGCACACAATGGCTTTCGCTGTCGTATTAAAACTCTTACTGTGCAAATTGGATATTATTTTGATTATTTTGTTAACTTTAATTATACAAGGCGAGTTCATAGATTGTCAAACATTTTTTCTTTTGCAAAACATCTTTTGGAGCTGGCGTTGGAGTGAGAGCGGTGCCACAGGCTTTTCGCGTTCAGGCACTTTACCCACTCCACACCTCGCTCCGCTTCGCTAACATGGTCTGATAGGGAACTTGGTCTCAGAAAAATATGGCGAGACAATAGGCTCCATTGTGGTAATATAAATCCATAAATCACAAAAATTCACATTGATCTAGCAATAGCCTTTAACAATGAAATATGGAAGGATAATGTAAACCATCAAAATAAAACATTGAACAACAAATAATGGATCAATGGAAAGCACTGGCACACTATCCAATTCTCTCTGGGGCATTGCTCCGTGTGAACACAATTATCTCTGTATTGCCTCTCTTAGAAATGAAGGAAAAAAACATAATAAGAACATTCGCAAGGGCTGCTTGGCAGTGAGATAATAGTATCACATTTTACACTGTATTTGCTAAGCAATCACTAAACCCTCTCTGCAGTAATAATATCCCAAAAAGCACTGCCATAGAAATACTAGGGTTTACAGTATTTTTACTAAAATGATATACTACTCAATTATCATTTAGAGATGCAGAACATATGCTAATATGTATTTCTTTATATTTTCCACCTTAACACAATGGTTTGTAATATATTAAAAGTGTGATTTTAAAATTGTATTTCCTTTATGTTGTTATTATTATTATTATTATTTATTTCTTAGCAGACGCCCTTATCCAGGGCGACTTACAATCGTAAGCAAATACATTTCAAGTATCACAGTACAAGTAATAATACAATTAAGAGCAAGTGCCTTGCATGTTCTATGTATTGCAGCAATTTCCTTTTAAACATATTTGCAGTGGTTTCAAATTTGTTTATCACATTTTGTGGGTCATTAATCAACTGGGGCATTCATACTGGCTATGATGATAAACAGGGAGATCATGCGGTCAAACATTATAGAACTATCCAAGCGTTTTTGTGTAATCCATTTATCCTGTCTTAACACTACAATATACAGTACTACGCTTCATTAAAACCACCCTACCTGTACTCGGCCCTATTTGAGCGACATGTAAGAAAAACAATAAGGGACAATATTATTATTTGTTTATTTAGCAGACGCCTTTATCCAAGGCGACTTACAGAGACTAGTGTGTGTGAACTATGCATCAGCTGCAGAGTCACTTACAATTACGTTTCACCCGAAAGACGGAGCACAAGGAGGTTAAGTGACTTGCTCAGGGTCACACAATGAGTCAGTGGCTGAGGTGGGATTTGAACGGGGGACCTCCTGGTTACAAGCCCTTTTCTTTAACCACTGGACCACACAGCCTCCTAATATGGCACTCTAACAAAGCATCAAGGGCAGCAGTACAGACTAGGGTTCCTGGCAGCTCATTTATCCCAGAATGTCTAGTCGGTTCTTAAAAAATCCCAATGACTCAGCACCAGCAACGTAGTTTGGTAACCCATTCTATACATTCACCACCCTCTCCCCAACCTGTCTGACTCTAAGTCTGTCTCCATCTAATATCCACTGGTGTCCTCTGGTCTTGGAGTCTGTGCTGCATTTAAAACATTTACTGGGGTTTGCTAATATTTTAAGCAAAGCACAGATACCAGGGCCAGAGGGGATGGATCAGCTGAATTAAGCACATGGAAATGAAAAGTGAGGCGGATGAATGTAACAAAAGGCTGGAGCAGAAGTGCGTGTGAGGAGTCTGTGGACTGGAGCACAGAGAGTGGAAACAAAGCCTTTTAATTTCTATTGTAGGGAGGCTGTACTGTATAAAGCTTTTTCTGCATGGCTAGTTTCCATTAAAGAAAGTTCAAGTGTGTTTGAAGAGCAGGAGAAATGGAGCGGGGGGATTGAAGACCAGGCATGCAGGTAGTATGTTAGTTTAGTGTTGGAGATGCAGATCTTTTGAAATATTATCTTGACTGCACTGCTCAAAGCCAGCCTGTTGTTAATTGAAATGATTTACTAATTCATTGATCTGCCGGCTGATTGGTTGGCCAGTATGGATTATGTGCTTGTTTACAGGCCCTTGAAATACATCATCTCATTCCTGAGAGTATTCCACAGACAACAAACCAGAAACAAAATAAAGAATGATCTGTACACACCTCCCAAACTGAATCGGTATAGACTGTACCACAAGCCCTAATGACCTGTCATCAACCACGGTAAAAGAATCATAAATGGCCACCCTTTGTTTTGCACCAACACATGGCCTTTTACAGCAGGGCACATCTGTGTACATTCCCACTATTAATATAACGTATTACTTATGCAAAATGAATAGGTGTGGTTTTTAATTCACAAAAATGTGTTACTGCCAAGGCTGCCACACTGAATGTCCAACCAGTCCTATAGAACGTGGATACAATTAACAAATATACAGCCTTTTGGGATTCGACAGACAAATGCTTATGTTCTTAAGCATTATAGTGGTGCATTATTCTAAATTGTTTTTAGGTCAAGAATGAGTGCTGCTGTTGCTGAACATTCTGCCCATTCTTAATATATTGTATTATACTGCATGCTTTAGAATAGAGGACTGCTTGAGAGATAAGTTCAACAGTTGAAACCAAGGTCAAAAAACAGTTAATGACATCATCTGAGGGTATGGAAACTGTCTGTTAACTTAAGACAGTTTGGATTCCTCCTGCATAATCAGTGATGAGAGTAGGTAGATAAACACAGGAGAACACAAAGCTGACAAGCAAAGAAGATCTCAAACCTCCAAGAGGTTAGTCGGCTTGCTGTGCAATGAACACACGCAGTTCAGGGTTTAGCAGTGATCTAGTGGGGTTTAAGGTTAATGCAATGTTTAGGTTTTGTTTGCTCCTTCATAGTTTATCTTTAAAGCTGCTACTGTGTATATACATTATGCCCAATAGTTTTGTCTTTTCAATGCTAAATGCTCTAATTCACATTGATGTTATTACCACTTTGGAAATGTGGATATGCATCTACTATAACATTCTTCTCACTGGTAGCGATGAAATTATAAAGTGAAATACCTTGTAATTATTTTTTTACTATTCTTATTACTCTTTAAGGGTACCCTAAGCATACTGCAGTCCACGCTTGTATGTGACATGCTATCTTTAGACCTCTGACATGCACTGGCTAGCCTATTTTTTTTTCTTCTGAAGAAAAGATCAATTTAACTAAACATGGTGGACCTTCCCAACCTCATATAAAGGTTAATATCACAGACACCAGAATCTGTAGCATGGATGCTTTGAAGCACTGTGTAGTTTGTACTGTGTGTTTTTGTTCTAAGACCAAGGGAATTATCTAGGCACAGCTGCTGTTAATAGATACAGAATCAACATTGAGGATTTTTATTTTTATTTTACAAAGTTTAAATGATATATTGTGGCAAAGTGGTTTGTAGTGCACAGGTGTAGCGGTGATGCAGTGATTAGAAACAACAGTCCAACAACAATTCAAAACTAAGCTTTATTAATTGCTTTAAATAATAATACTGACCATACACAACTATGTGTAAAGTCAGTAAAACCACAGGGTTCAGTCCCAAAATAATAATAAACACACACTTTAAAACACACACACGATCACAAGTCCAATAGGGAGTGCTCCTTGGTGCAAGTGGTGAATTATACAGTGACAGTGAAACAGTAGTGCAGTGCAGTCCGGGTTAGATACTGGCTGATTAGCGACAGGTCCCGGATTTCAGTCTTCTATTAATTACAAAGGTGACAATGATTAGACAGACAGATACAATGCAAAACACTCATGGTTTCCTTTTTACTCCTCCAGGTCGTTTCCGTAACCATAACAGAGGAACAGATCGCTCGGCCACACACCCTGATATACATTCAGTCACGCCCCCTTTGGTAGCGAGTGCAATCACGCCTCCTCCAATCCGTGACTGACACATCGCCTACCACAGTAAGTGGTAAAGCAACCAGAGGTTTAATAAATCAGGCAGATCCATCATCCTGTAATAGACACATGCGAAGGAGTGTGCTTGTTAGCATCTCCTTAAGGAAAACAAGATTGTAGGATGATTTCAGATGATAAAACAGAAATGCTATGAACCAATCAGGCATTTTATAGCTAATGTCCAGTCCTTCACACTGGATACATCCCCAAATCCAATTTATAGACCGAAGGCCCCGTCCTGTAGGTATTTGACAGAGGTGGCTTGTGAGAGGTTATGAATTTATGAAGGTCGATACATTTCCCCGGAGATGTTGAGACGCTGGAGGATCGCCTGCTTCACTTGAGTGTAATCCAGGGCTGCGCTGTCTTCCATCGCCCGGTATGCAGCCTGGGCCTCTCCGACTAAGCAGGGGGCAAGGTGGGTAGCCCACCAATCCTGAGGCCACCTGGCTGCTACAGCCACCCATTCAAAAGTCACTAAGTAGGCCTAGGGATCATCCTCCAGCATCATCTTCTGCAGTTTGGGGTTGGGTGGTACCACCAATGGTGCCACCGCCCTGTCTCCGCCAGAAGACTGGGTTGGCGTCGGTCCCCTCTCCCGAACCAGCACTGACAATTGATCCAGGATCGCTGTCTTCGATACTGGAGTTCCCGAGCAGTCGTCCTTCACTCCTCTTCTTCACGATGATGTTCCTGGTCTGCCAGAAACGCAGCAAACTGTTGGGCATCCATTTTCTGACACCAACTTGTCAGCATGTGGTGAGTGTTTTTTTTTTTTTTTTTAAAACCTTTATTTTACTAGGTAAGCACATTGAGATTGAAAACTCTTTTACAAGTGCAACCTAGCCAAGAAAGGCAGCAGCAACACAATAAAACATGGTACAAAAACACAGATACAAAAATAAAATACTTAAGACACAAACAAATCATAATAATACAGTCAACAATCAGTGAAACAGTCAACAATCAAATAGTAACAGACAGTAACAAGTCTACTCAACTACTTAAAACAAGCACAACTCTCAAGCAGATAATCGTGCAGCTTACTCTTAAATTGTACTAAAGTTATTCGGGACTGCAACTTAAGTTTAGATTGTAAATCACTCCGAGACCAAGGAGCAGAATAGGCAAATTATCTTTTAGCAGCCTCTGTACGCACTTTAGGAACCGTGAAATTAAAAAATGTATGCGATCTAATACTGTAGTTACAAACAGCGACTATGAAAGTATTCATTTATATATGGAGGTAATTTACAAAGAACAGTGCTTCAACCTTCACAAAGCAAAGGAGGTCCAGCCAAGCAAACTGTATAACACACAGTGATGAGTACAGTGACCTGAAGTCGTAATATATCTCAAGGCTGCATGATATATAGGATCCAGTTTGATTAATGTTAAGGGCGATGCAAACCTATAGACTGTGTCCCCATAATTAATTTGTAGTAAGACTATACAAGCAATTAGCCTTTTTTTTGTAGATTATCAATATGGACCTTAAAATCAAGATTACTATCCAACCAGATACCCAGATACTTATAGTTATCAACTATCTCAATAACTTTGTTAGCTAAAGTAACTAAACATAATTCTTTAGTAGCATTTGTCCTTGTAGAAGAAAATACCATAGCTTTTGTTTATATTAAGCTAAAAGCCAGTCAAATGTATTGTAATCTCTGCTTTATGAATACTATTATACCCAATGCAAAATACCATTATTGAAAATAACAATATTGCAATTTCTTTATTTCTTACACATGTATCCGTGCGCATGAATGACGTCAACAGCAAGAGATGCAGAATAACGCACCACGTGGATACCTTTTATTACAGGCAAACAAAAATAGCACACCTGAACAGAGCCAGCGATGGATAAGGTCAGGCTAAAAAATAAAAATAACAAGCAAGCAAGTTCTGAACACTTTTACACGATCCAAATAAAGAATCTTTCACACAGCTGGTGCAACAGGGTCAGGCAGCATGGCAAAGGGGTCCTCACTCAGCAGCTTCTCTACAGAGCGTGTATCTGTGCTGCTCCTTCAAGTCACTCCATAGTCTGCAACGATGTAAGCACAAAGCTGATCGCAAAAACACAGGCAACAAATCGCGGCCCAACACTCGAGAACGAGCTCCCCAAAACTGCTCCCCTATATACTGCCAGGCTCCTCCTCACAATCAGCTCTGCACCAAAATCTAGCCAATCACTGTACACTGCACCAAAATCTAGCCAATCAGTGCACACTGCAGTACTGACCGCTTCAGGTCCTACCTGCCCTTGAGCGCAGCGTCCTCACAGGTCGGTCGGAAGATTTACAGCTCAGATTCATTCTCTCCCTGTCACATTAACACACAAGAAGAGACTTATAAATCGCAAGATCTACACAAGTGCTGTAGTTGACAACCTTTTTCTACAGCTGACCACTTAGTTTTCGTCACTAAGGAACTGGTAGTAGGCCAGTGAATCATTTTACTTGGCTAAATAAGTGTACAAATAAGTACAAAATGTTTAAATAAGTTGCAAACCATAAAAACAGCCGGATGCCTCAATTGTTTCTGATAACCTGAGCCAAAAATGTTCTTGGCATGTTTCGTCACAATTTAAAACAAGTGAAATGTGCTTGTATGGGTTCACACTTCGGGTGAAAATAGTTTTTTTTTATCAGTCTACGTTCAACAGGATGTTGACTTCATTAGGAAAAGTAGATCATTGATTTAACCATCTTCTTCATTGATTGTGTGTTAATGAAAATTGATTTTCATTGGGTTCCGCTTCTGGTTGCTTTAAGAGGTTAAGAGGTTAAGCAGTTAAATAGACCTGGCACAAATATATACACTTACAATAATACACTTGGATCCCTGAGTGGCTAACCTGGTAAAGGCATAACCGTGTGGTGTGCAGGATGTCATGCAGTTAGGAGAGCACAGGTTTGCATCCTAGCTGTGCCAAGCTGTCGATCTCAGCTGGTGATCCAACTATGAGTATTGCATCTACCATGGCGTGCCAGTGGGCCCTACTGGTCAGGTGCTTGGAACGGCTTTAAAGAAATATCAAGCAAGAAAGCAAAAAAACTGTGAGACTGTATTGAAATAGCTGCAGTCTGTAGGATCAGTCCTGATCGCTGCCGCTGTATGCTCCCTTGATAAGCCACACAGTCTTTTCTGAGTTGGCTGCGTTTGACATAGGGAATTTAGCTGTATGGACCAGCCTTAAAAATCTCCTTAGCAACCAGGAAAAAACAGCACTGAAATACTGGATTTCATTTTGAATATAGCACATTGTTGAATAGAACAAAAAGCATAAGGAACTCAGGTGAAGATTTTTAAGCCCATGTTAGAATTCTGACTTTAAATAATATCTTTACATATGAAAGGTGCTGCATTAGTCCAATTTGTATTTTATTGTATAGCTTTTCACTAATAGTCAAACATTGTGGAAACATGCATTTGTCATATGCACCTCATTATCACTGAATCCCTTTGATTTCAATCAGACTTGTAATTACCAAGGAACAAAGACCATTTAAAAACATGTCAAAGAAGCTTTTCATTATCACACCATGAACCATATACTTTCACGCACAGCAGTTAAAGATAATGGAATTTTAAATAATGCTATCATTCACTCCATCACATTTTATGGCAATTTTCTCAACATATTTCTAGCTGATGCTGTACAGATCAGCTGGACATTCTGTAACATACTTTTCGTTTTAAAGATGTATCTCATTTTATTTAAATCTGTATTAAAGATTAGTTTAAAAAATAGATTAGCAATTAAGCAAGGTGAAACACAAACATTCAAGTACAATGTATTTATTATTCAAATAAAATCCATTTGTTTAATCACTACATAAATATCTTTCTAACAACACTGGTATTGCATAATTATATATACACACAGGTAGTATGCCATGGTCCTGCTCCAAATATTCAATTTACTTCACAAGTTAGCCATGTCTTATGACTTCATGAGTGGTGGGACCACAAGTGATGTCACAGAGGTGAGGTCATAACTGATGTCACAAAGGCCAAATGTCACAAGAGAAGTCATAATGGCCTAACGAGTAAAGAAATCCAATATTTCCAGTTGGGCATTGGTGGATTAGATTTATACAATGTTAACAATAATTATATGAGGACAGAAGATAATTTAGCAAAAATGTATTTCTTTCACAGCGTACTACATCACTTAGACTGCACTTGGAAAAAAAAGAGGAACTAGGAACTTGGTAGCCAAGCAGCCACCACAGTGGTCACAGCATGTGTGCGTTTCAATAACTGATACCCTGTTCCAGTAACGCTCCCATAGATTGAATTATATTACCATCATACATTCAGAACAGTCTTATCTTTTCAGAACCAGGCAGGCTAATTATATCACCACTGGTTAATGCAGCAATTTAATTCTGCAATGCATTTGCACATGACAACTTTAAAATGATGCTTCCAAGGATTTTATTGTTCTCACTCAACTTGCTGTAAAATATAACCTTAAGAGGGGATGATTCTTCTGCTGCCTGGGTACATGTAAAAAAAAGACTTCAGGCAGGTTTATTGCAGAGATTAAACGTTTGCTCTGAGAAATATTTCATTTTTGACACCAATCTCTGCATATTTCTCTGCATATATCTTGCAAAATACACATCCTTTGTAAAATTGCTATTTCATCCTGGTTACTTTTTATATTAGCTTGTGCTCTGGCCTGAGGCAGTAATACACCTGGTTTCAACTCCTGTTACACAGTGGTATATGTATGTGTGTGTTTCCTTAAACCTTTTTACTGGCTAAAAAACATATTTTGAGTATTATTCTGTACTGAAGAAATGCCCACCCCAGTTCAATACAGGTAAAACATTTGTTGTGTACATTTCACTATGGTGTTCAATCTTGCTGAATGGTTCTTGGGTTCTGTTCCTCCAATACTTATTATAGTTATTCTCTGTCTTTAGCTGGCTTTGACTTGCTTGGATACTAGTTGCCTAGTTACCTACATGTTGAATCTACTTCAATTCCATTAAAATCGAGTGACTTCTCAACTCTGGTTGCTCGCCTCCTTTGTACAGTACTTTACTATGGAGTAGTGTGGGAGGGTGCGGGTATTCACTGACACGGGAGACAGAAATTGTATTTGACAACACCACACAGGTGCTCGGTTTTATTATTTTCTTTTGTATTCTGGTGAGGTGCACTGATTTCTTTGAGCCCGTAGAGGGCGCTTGTGGTCCGTGGTCTGGCTACCAGCTATGGTATCCAGAACCAACGGGGAATACCACGGCAGGGTACTCAGGTACAGTCCGGCACTCGCAGGTGCTCACAAATTAGAAAAAACGAAAAAGGCAAAAAGAAACAGGGAAAATAAAACACAGTAAGGAAAAACTACAAAATAAACGTGCTGCACTTCGCAGCGTGAATCTCCCCAGTCGCCGCTACCCGTACGACCCGGGACTCCGTCCTACACTCTGCTGTCTCCAACTCACTGCACAACAATACTGGGGCTGCCCAACGATCCCCCACTTTTCCCTCTCTTTCTTTAAAATTATTTTCTTTGATTTTTCTTTCCGGACATTTGTTATCCTCCCGTCCCTCGGTAGTCAAAACGAGACCGCCTTGCTCGCTGTTCCAGTCTAAAGGGGCAGATCTGAGGAAACAACAGAGTGTTACTTTATAGGTTAACAATCCCATTAAAGTCCGCCTCCCAGCCACTCAGAGAGGGGAAAAGCACACACACCCCCACCTCTCCGTGTCACCGCCATGACTGGCAGGCAGACCCCACGGGACTGCCGCCCCCTTCCTGCAGCATCGTGCATGCGTCAGACGGCCAGAAGGATTATCAAAGCCAGGTGAATATGCTGTATATTCACATGAGTAGAAAGGACTTAATCTGTGGGGCTGGTTAATAGCCCTGCAAGAGCATGTTTTCCATGCAGCTCGTTCCATGTAACTGGTCTAGTAATTGTAAATATGCCCTACCTTTAATGCAGCAAAACTTCTTGAAAGAAAATAGTAGAATCAAGTGAAGTACAGTATATAAGCTCATCAGTACCCCTCTGCTGTTGTGTCTCTAACACCCAATCGTTTGGGTTCAGATTTCCTTCACTTACAGCCCTAGTGATATTAATTAGTAGCAGGACAGAGAACCCTGCTAAACTCTCATTTGTTAAACTGCCACTGGCTGACTCTACACTTCAGTTTTAACAGAGATAATAGAGTTCTGCAGGGCATAAATGGATGTCATGCAATGCACTGATAGTGAAGCCCCTGGAGGCATGGTAACTCATAGATGAAACCCTTCAGTTAAGGGAACAGCTAAGAGTCTGTGTGTGAAAGAAAGACACAGGTGCAAAAGACACAGTAGAATATTCATGTTAGTTTACAGTTCTTGGGATTTTGTGATACGTGCATGTAATAAGTAGTGTAATAAACATGTAACTACAGTGTAGCTACACGCACAGTAGTTAATGTACCTGTATTTTAAAGTGTACTCAGTAAGAACAAGGTCCCTGAGTTAGTGCTGGGAGAACCGCTAAATATTCTGTTATTCAGAAATGTGAAATCCCATATGGATTTTATACAGTATTTATTCACAAAGCTTCAACTCATGAGCTATTAAGGAATGTGTGTTCAAAGTAAAATAAAGGTTGACATTTCCTGTTTAGGTTAGTTTCCTTATAAACAGCCTAGTTTCATCAAACTTTGTGTATAAAAAAGAATGAAATGAATGTAGCCCATAATCAAATACATTTTATTTTGATATGAGATCGTAACTTTGTGAATAGGCATACACTTTTTTTATGTTTTTTAACGTTATCTGAGTCATATAAGCAGTAAAAAATTAGTACTAAAACATCGTTTGGATAATAAATGTGGAGAAATGTGTGTGTGTGTGTGTGTGTGTGTGTGTGTGTGTGTCTGTGTGTGTGGTTTTGAACAGAGGTGCATGTGAAAAAAACACATTGCATTACCTTGAGTTCCACCTAGTGGTGATACGAAGTAAAACATACCGTGCATTTAGGACGAGGAAAGGAGTTTCTCATGTAGGTTAAACACACATCTCCCTGTGCCTTCATTTCCCTCTTACAGCTGATAGATCAGAATCTGTAATCTTTTCATTGGCTGCTACACTGTTCTAGATAAACTAGAAACTGTGTCAAAGTCAAACAAACGCTTGTTTTGCAGTGACAGTCTAGCGTAATCAACAATCTAACCTTACTGGTGTGAGACAAATTGAAATGATCATTTAGCAAGAAAATCTTAGAAAGCTCAAGAAAGCCTAATACTGGAGAAACAAAAATGCTGTAAAATAAAATGATGCACTCCTTTATTTTTAAGTGTCGTGCACAAGCTGTTAAACTAATTCATGACTAGGCTTGGTCAGACATTTTAGAATGGAAAGTATATGGATATGCAAGTGGAAGGTGCTGCATGCAAGGCAATAAAAATGTGCATTATAAATATCATATGGGAGATACTGAAACTGAAGAAGGAATCTATGAAAAAGACCTAGGAGTTTATGTTGACTTAGAAATGTCTTCATCTTGACAATGTGGGGAAGCTATAAAAAAGGCCAACAGAATGCTCACATATATAGTGAAAAGTGTTGAATTTATATCAAGGGAAGTAATGTTAAAAATTTACAATGCATTAGTAAGACCTCATCTAGAATACTGTGTTCAGTTCTGGTCACCTCGTTACAAAAAGGATATTGCTGCTCCAGAAAGAGTGCAAAGAAGAGCGACCAGAATTATCCCAGGTTTAAAAGGCATGTCGTATGCAGACAGGCTAAAAGAATTGAATCTATTCAGTCTTGAACAAAGAAGACTACGCGGTGATCTGATTCAAGCATTCAAAATTCGAAAAGTTATTGACAATGTTGACCCAGGGGACTTTTTCGACTTGAAAAAAGAAACAAGGACTAGAGGTCACAAGTGGAGATTAGATAAAGGGGCATTCAGAACAGAAAATAGGAGGCACTTTTTTACACAAAGAATTGTGAGGGTCTGGAACCAACTCCCCAGTAATGTTGTTGAAGCTGACACCCTGGGATCCTTCAAGAAGCTGCTTGATGAGATTCTGGGATCAATAAGCTACTAACAACCAAATGATCAAGATGATAACAATTTAGCACCCTCAGGCATGACAGAGTTGTAATTTGAACTTAAATGACAACACCTTAAACCGACAGTGCTATACAAAACATATAGTAAATAAAAAAACAGAACTAGACGCAGTTGGAAAATGGGTGGAGGCATATTTAGACCAGGGCAGCTATGGCCAAAAGTCGAATTAAACCTGCTGAATATTATGAATGACAGCTGGGTGCATTTGGTAGATGTTGTCTAACATCCATTTTTGATGTGCTTGACAAGAAAAACAAACAAGGCACACAATATAATATACTTTATAAGCATCTGGTTCCTGTGATAAATATGACCTAGAAATGGGAAATCAAATTAGATTGATTTATTATAATGTTGTCTTCCAACAGTGTATATGTAAGCACAAGCTACACCCAGTGTGCTTGTCTGTATAAAGACGCAAATACAGAATAATGAACCCACTTGCCAAACAAGCTGATATAGTGTTAGCAAACATCAACATGTCTGATGTGCTGAGGTGAGAGCAGCAATGAAAATGGGCTACATTCATTTTCAGCTCTACCTGTATGTCTAACAGCAGATGGCACTATTTACTTGTACAGTAACACGGTTTGATAATTGAGTGCTTTTTTCACAGCATGATCCTTTTAATTAAGCTATTACTACAGCTAATAGCTTAATTAACAGCTACTGTTTCATATTGAGTGTGTATCATTACCTTACGAAAACGGTGGTTACACAACTATTTAAGTACAGTCAATCAATGTCCAGACCCAGGGGTGTAGTGCTGCGGGGTAGGCAGGGAGCGACGACACCAGACTTGGGGCAGGGAGTGCACAACTTCACGTGTAGACTATTTGACTGTTTTGCACCTACTAATATATGGAGATATCCATGTGTATAACCCATACAAATAAGCAAACAACACAATAGCCGTAAGAAACCCTTGACAGATAAATAATGAAAAGGTTTGAATACAGCGTGCCTCTGGTCTGGAACAACAGGTGTGAATAATGTAGTGATCCCTGTAATTGTGTTTTTGTACTGTAATCCTACTGTTTCTACTGTGGTTGTGTACTGTAATTCCCGCTGTATTGTGTGTCCATCCCGCTCTGTATTTCCCGCCGTTTGCTTGTATAACCCTGTCTCCGTGTCTGTGTAATTGTAATCTGCACGTGTTTGTCTGTGTCTCCCCTGTAATTGGCTGTTGTTTGTCTGTGCCCATTGGTCCTGGTGTGCGGCTGAGGACCAATGGGATGTGCGTAAGCTCTGGTACCTGATTAGAATAGAGGCAGAGTTACGTTATAAAAGGGCGCTGCGCCGCAAATTTGTGGTTGATGTTCTGAAAGCTGGGTGATGTATTTAAATTCTGTATTGTTTCCTATGTTGCTGACCGAGTTGTAGACTCGGGATTGGGTGCTGTAACAGAGCGGTTTACTAATGAGAGGAGAACATTCAGCCCATCTTGCTCGTTTGGTTGTTAGTAGCTTATTGATCCCAGAATCTCATCAAGCAGCTTCTTGAAGGATCCCAGGGTGTCAGCTTCAACAACATTACTGGGGAGTTGGTTCCAGACCCTCACAATTCTCTGTGTAAAAAAGTGCCTCCTATTTTCTGTTCCGCATGCCCCTTTATCTAATCTCCATTTGTGACCCATTCTTATTTTTAGACCCACATGTAAGAAATCATGTAGATAAAATAAGCTAAACATTTATTTAAAAAATAAAACTCAATTGTAACAAACAAATAAAAGGTACACCTGTGTGTGGCCTTACACAACTTTTTTTTTTTGGAAATGGATGCACTTCTGTTTCAAAACCTCAGTCTCATTCGCGGCTGCAATAGGACAGTGAGACGAGCTGATTCTGATAATAGCAACCCCTCACTTCTAAATATAGCACTACACCACTGTCCAGACATACAGAGTCAGCAATTAAACAAAACAGAAAACATATGAGCTGAATCATACCAGTGAATCACCTCGGAATCACCAACATTAAATTACCTGAATGTTGAGCCCTGAAAGCTACAATATCACATTCAAATTCTGAAGGAAGAAGAACACAAACAGAAAACAGCGTGCATAACATTCTGCGCTAGCATTAATCATATTTTAAAAAGACAAAGGGGTTGATGGAATACATTTTGAGTGTCAGGGTGTGCATCTGGCAACAAGGGTGAATGCATAAGCATACATTAAAAATCCAGGGAATTCACAAGGGAATGCCTAAACAAAGTGCACACAGCTTTACTTAAAATACAAAACATTGTTATCTTATAACACAATGTTATTGCTGTGTGTGTTGTTGAGCTAAGTGAATGGCTGGATCTCAGTTTCAGTTCTGGATAAACCTGAAGCTGTATCCACAATGACCTGCCTGATGTCCCTTTTTCATTTACTTTCTCGTGCCTCTCCTACATCAATCTTTTTGTTATCTTTTTCTAGCCTTCAGGCTTCAGACTGTGTGTATTTCCTTGTCAACAAAACAACATCCATTTCTAATGCACCCACGCAGTATGTCACCTTTCATTCCGCACTGTGTGTACCTCAATCTTTCTCTCTAATGGGAAATACGAGGAGAAGGTTGGTTCAATTCCCTGCTATTACAGTTACCTACAAGATACATCAAAAGACTGATTTCATTGTGGCACAGTAGGGTATTTTTTTCATTCAGTCAGCGTGTTTCTAAATAAAACCTACTTAATGCCCAGGGACTCCAAAATCTACAAAGAAATAATTCTGTTCCCTCCAAGCACCCAGTAATCTCAAACATTACCATTTTCATTCCCGCCAGTTTGTTTTGTTCTTTCATACAGTATAAAAATACAAATGTTCTGCCAGCAAAATCCAGCATCATTTACATAAAAGCCGTCATTACAGTTGTTACAATTTTGACAGCAGTGACAATGGCATGGTTGTGAGTGGTGATCAATGTACTGGTCTGCATTGATAAGTTATTGATAAGACCGTACAGTATGTGACACTCCAGTATCCAGACCTATGTGGCTACAGCCACTGGAAGCCATCACGTTCCCTCATTATTAAAACTCTAATGTGCTGTTTAACTCAAGACTACACTGGCTTACCACCATATAATGTGCAAGCTATATACTCTCAGATAGTCAATTGTGGCAGAGCAGAGCACGTAAATGTGTAAAATGAAACTGTAAATATTGTGTGTGGTTTTGGCCGGGATGGGTTTGGAACCCACCCCAGCAACACTTACCATTGTGAATTAATTCCAGTAGGATACATAATTATGAATCCACCTTTTACAAGCCCAAAGCAATATGTGCCACACTGCCAATACCATTTGTGAGGTAGATTTCATGAAGCAGTATTTCAGGTAGTATTATCAGAATCAGATTCTAAACTGCATCTTGACAATATCTAAAGTATATTTTCTTGGCAAGTCCTTCACCCGTTATGCAAACAAGGCAATGCTGTATTGGTGCAGTGCTGTGTATGGTCCTTATGTATGCACTGCCAAAGCTATGACAATTATAGATCACTAACAGGAGACCAAAATCCTGAATATGCTCTTCTGTTGTTGATTTTTGTGACTTGAACACAGAAGCGTCACACTGCCCAAAATAGTTTTCTCATTAATGAAAAGTTTCTACTGCAGTAAGCTCAAGAAGAATGATCTCATAAATCAGATTGATTAGCACTAAATTATATATTATAAATGAATGCCTCTCCTTCTTCAAACCTTTGAAGCAAGGAAATTACATTAAAAGAACATTCAAGAAAAGACAGCTAAGACATCAGTCAATGTTGTAATGCTGGTGAACATAGTTTTTAAGAAAAGTATTCTTGAATATGCTCTGTTAACAAAACAGTTTGAATGGGATAATAGCTCAGTTTTTGTGGTTAAATGCAGTTGACATTCAGCTCTGGAGACGGGAATCAAACATTGAATCAACTCACAAAAACCCCACAACTAGAAAACTGTCTGTCTACCCTTTCCTCTGTGCTTCTTATTGTCTGGGAAGCACTTTCCTTTCTAGTTACAAGAAACACCCCAGGAGGGGAGTGGTAGGGTACCACGTGTGCCAGTGTATTTGTAAGATTTATAATTCATTTCGTGATTATTTTATTATTATTATTATTATTATTATTATTTCTTAGCAGATTATCCTTTTCTGTAAGGCAATTGCCCCTAAAATCAATAAACATCTAGACACCAAACCCTATACTCACTTGCATTTTATTACATCAACTTGGTTATGAGTTATCACATACAAGAAAGAAAAAAGAAGAAGATGCTGGCAAAAATGTCTATCCTTTGACATGGTAACCAAGTGTAATGCAACAAGGCTGGCCTGGGGCACCTTTTGCAGGCAGTCTAAAAGAAAAAAAATCTAAAAACGTGAAGTCTAACTCAAACGGTTTTGTGATATGACACTTTGACACTGTGGCCTTCACAAGAAGGGGTTCATTTTTCGTGTACAATGCCAGCGGTCAAACTTGACCTAGACAATCGCTGAACAAAACTGTTTACCAAGTATGAAGCCAATATCACAATGCATAAGGTCTTTAGAACCAAGTTCTTAAAATCCTTTTCAGGGTTAGGACACTGAAAATATAAAAAAGCGGGCATATGAAATGGTTTAGACATTAGCTTTTGAAATAACAGTGGCAGCAGCAACTTTACAAAAACATATAAACTCTTATCACAAGAAAGCTTAACTAATAAAATTACTTTTTATTTTCCTTTTCTTTTGGAGCATGAAAGTAAATAAAATAAAATATAAAAGATACCATACAATATTTTACTGTACATAAAAAAAATATTTACTCTTATAAACTGGTGTCGTCCCTTATTCCACTTCGTATGATGTACCGGTAGTTTAGAATTCTAAGTTTTATATATTACAAAGTTGAATGGTTCCATTTAAACACTAAACTCGAGACATTTACAAAGCATTTAGTGCAGTGGCAGCCTGCGGTGACATTAATATTGCTAGAGCCACAATAGCTCATTATTATTAATAGTTCATCAGGCTTACTGGCCTGGAACTCAGCTGTTTGAAAACAAATAGTACACAAAAGAAAATGTACTTGAATTGCCATTGAAAGGGATACAGCTGTTATCAATCAATCAATCAATCTTTATGTTATATAGAGCCTTTCATAGTGGACCACCGTCACCTCTTATTAGTGTGTGTACTGCAGGGGTCTCCAACCCTGGTCCTGGAGAGCCCCAGTCCTGCAGGTGTTCTAGGTCTCTTTACATCACCACTGGCTAAAGATCTGGAACACCTGTTAATCTTGAATAATTAAGCCAATAACTGGTTTAATTAAATAACCGAGAGCTCGGTTGAAATGTAAACCAGAAGACCCTGTAGCTCTCCAGGACCGGGATTGGACACCCCAGCTGTACTGTATGTATCAAACACATATGTTTTAGAGCAGTGGTTTTCAACCCTGGTCCTCGGGACCCCTGTGTCTTCTGGTTTTCATTCCAACTGAGTTCTCAATTACTTAACTAAACCCTTAACTGAATGAATGATAAGCATAATTAAGCCTTTTTAATTGTTCTCAACTTCTAAAAAGTTGCAGATTTCAAGTTATTTATTACATTTATAGTTAAGTTGAAATCTCCAACTATTTAAAAGCTGAAAGTAATTAAAAAGGCATAATTAAGCTAATTATTAGTTCAATTAAGGGTTTAGTTAAATAACTGAAAGCTCAGTTGGAATGAAAACCAGAAGACGTAGGGGTCCCCGAGGATCGGGGTTGAAAACCACTGTTTTAGAGGACAACTATTGCTTCAAGAGGTATCAAATGGCAGGGTTCCTGGTTTTTTCTTACACAGCAGGACAACATATACCAGAATGCACTGGGGTATGAGTTGAAAAGCCTGAACTGTCCTAAACTGTCCTAGTGCACATGGATTCATATGGGAACCCTATTCTTTGTAAGTACCAAGAAGTAATGGAACTGATTCTAACTGGTATTTAATCACTTTCTGTGTGGTAAGTCACATGATCTGATTGCAGCTAGACCATTGGAGTGAAACTGTCAACACAAGAATAAGTGACTTTGAAACAGAAGTTAGGAAAAAACTTCAATTTCTCCCATCAGCATATTTCAAATTTAAATATAAAACAAGCAAATAAGCAACATATCTCCAACAGAAGAGACCCGAACTGGTTAGCACTCATGAGGACTGTCTAAAAGTTTTAATAGACAGGTGACCTTTATAACCTGCCAGTAGAACAATATATAAACAGACATTCATCAGAAGAGCCACAGCCGATACTGTAGGACAAGGATGGGCAACTCCTCTCATAGTGGGCCCTTCTACACCAGGTTTACAAGTTAAATTACATAATAAACAGCTTCAGGCTGTAGATTTAATTGGTTCAATTATACAATTAGGAACATGATTGGAACGTTCATTTGTGTTTTCAATACATACATTAATCTTCTGTATACGTATCTAATCACATATGACTATATATATATATATATATATATATATATATATATATATATATATATATATATATATATTTCTGCACTCCCTGTCTGATCCTATTGGGATTTTATGCTTCACTAATTGAGTTAATACTAAACTGTTCTTTTGAAAAGCATCAATGTGACATGTATTCTGATGTGGGCTGGCTCTCACTTGGCAGAGTGAGGAAATTACAGTGATACTCTATTGCCAATTGATGTGTATATGAAAAAAAGGGAGGCCTTACTTGAACCAGAAATCTTTTTTTGACTGTATTCAGGTGAGACTTCTTCACATTGTTTTTTTTTTTGTTTTTTTTTAATTGCCTCCAATTTTTATACCACGTAAACATATTTTTTAATACATTTACTTTAAGCTACATGCTAAGCATTTTCCCTCTCTATATTCTTACCTAAAACTGATATTTGAATCGCATTGCACAACACAAAGTAGTTCCTCCGATGAGGCTACACAGAGGACAATCCAAGAAGGTTCATGGTGTGGTTATTCCAGAGATGAGGATGGTCAAATAACCAAAGAACTTCTGAAGGGGGGGTCGGGTTGATTTTTAACAGCCATCTTCATTTCATCCTCGTCCAAAGAGCACTCTGTTTATATAACCAGCATGGAAAAGAAACGTATGGAAACTGAATTCATGGACTTTCTTATGTCAGGCTCTACGTCTGCTTAGGAGCACAATATAATCTGCAGCAATGCAATCCCCCCAGTTGTACTGTCACTGGATTTGACTCGGTGCAAGACAGATTCCAAAATGACATCCGGTAAAAGAAGTGAAGGGGGTAATGCCGGCAGCTGTGGAGGGATCAGGTCATCCCTGTCATATCACTCACCCCCTTGGTGGCAGGCTTGCCTGCTTAATAGGCCTAATGGGGCCCTTAGCTGTGTGAAATTCTCCAAGTGTTTATTCCATTCTTTAATTATCTCCTATTTAGAAATCTGGAACAACTAAGTAATATAATTTAAGGTCTTGTAAGCACCCTCAAGAAATTACTTTCTCTTCTTGTAACAGTAATGTATAATTTTTCTCTTTTAAAAAAATAGGCGCTAATTAAAGACTAATCACTTTATAATAAAGGTTACATGTTGCATATCATTCAAAAAGTGGGTATTTGTGCATTAATTGCCCCCCTTTTTTGTGTTGAAGGTCATTTGTTTCTTGAAGGTGGATTTAGCACTCTTTCAAATCAGGAAAGTTTACCTTCAGAGTTGGCTATGGGGAATATGTTCTCTAGGGTTTAGTCTAGTTTTTTTTAAATCTGTGTTAATGTTCCAAAACAGAGAAACAAACAACTTGAGAGTGCTTGTGTTGTTTCATTCTATTTTGTAAAATGAACCATGTTTTGCACCTTTTAAAAAAAATAGAATTTAACTGAAGACTGACTACAACACTTTGAAAATATATCCCTCGGCGTGACGTTTGAGCCCCCCACATTCATGTGAATGAATGATGCTCCGGGGGCATAATACCTCAGCTGCCTTAAACTAATGAAATCATTCCTGTCATAACCTTCCATTTCTAGAATCTCAAAACTTGTCCCTATCTATGTGAGGAATGTTATTGACTGACCTTACAGAGCCCATCTCTGTGACCTTCATGGTAATTTATAACGGTCTGAGTAACTGGGTTTTCTATTTTCTGACCTTCGTGTGAAAGTGTAAATCAATGCAGAACTTCCTCGGTATCTTGTTGCACTGAGGTCAAGCTTGGTCTCAATGTGAATAGCGCTGTTGCTTAGAGGATTCTCAAGATTAGGAAGTCAGCCATGGGACAAACCTCCTTTGAACCAGTTGGCATTCTTTTTTTTTTTTTTTTAACAATTATTTTTATTCATTTTCCAATTTTCTCCCAATTTGGAATGTCCAATTATTATTTCAACCTGGCTCACCGCTGCAACCACTGAACTAACTCGGGAGAGACGAAGACGAGCACTCGTGTCCTCCAAAACGAGCGCTGTCAGCCGCCCGCTTTTTTTTTTCACTCTGCAGCCATATCCAGAACTTACAGTGTTGGAGGACCACGCAGTTCTGAACTGTATACAGGCCAGCCCGCAGGCATCCGGCCAGCCACAGGAGTCGCTGGTGTGCGGTGAGCCAAGGACTCCCTAGCCGACCTAACCCCTACCTTGCCCGGGCAGCGCTTGGCCAATTGTGCGCCGCCCCCTGGGAAGTCCACAGTCGGCAGTGGCATAGCTTGGATTCCAGGCGGAATGCCTTTATCGGACGCGCCACTTGGGAGCCCCAACCAGGCGGCATTCTAAAATGCTCTTCGGTTGTTTTTTTTTTCTGTGGATGATGTTGTCATTACAACCTCATTTCAAGACATTTCTGTACAGTATTCACATTTATTTTGACTGCCTGTGATGATTACTAGCTTGTAACAATGATGCTTGGGTGTATATTTTACTATGCTCGTTTGATTGCATACAACTGAGGTGCACATAGTCATTGTCTTGCCAGGACACCCTACCGTAAATAGTCTTTGATCTCAATACATTATCCAGGTTTAAAAAAAAGAAAACTAAAGTGAAACTAAATAATGGCCAAAAAAAGGGGAAAATACATTGAAATCTAAGACCACACGGGGAGAGTAAGGAATACAAGTCATGTTAGATGCAAAATAAATACAGAAAAAAAACTTATACTAGAACGAGAAATCTCTAATGGGGAGCTACTCTAAAACAGAAAGCTTTGGCTTGAGGCAAATTTTTTTCTTCATATTTCATTATTTTTCCTTAAAGGGTGTCTGTGAAAAAAATTGTTTTCACTTTCATATTAGCAGCATATGGTGCTGACTGCATTACCAGGGATGTGTGGGTGAGAGTGCGTGGAGAGTGGAGGGGGAGGAGGTATTAAAGGTGTAGTGTCCCATTAGCATCATTAGTGTCAAATAACATTTAAATAAGGGCAGATTTATAGAAAAATAGCAAGGGGATTGTGATAGAAATAGAATGATTCTTAGTGGTAAATTTCCCTCCCAGCCTGTGAGGGTGCTAAGTAACGGGAACAGAGTACCCTGGACTGGTTGGCCTGACAATTCATTCCCAGGGTTAAAAGGAAGTCGGTCATCAAGAAAGGGGGCGGAGCTTCTGTGCACTAACTCATCGACCCGGAATGGAAACGATGTGGCAGCCGTGGATTGGAAGTGCGGCTGCAATTGTTTACCAAGGGGTCATGTGTTACTGTACAAATAGGGGTCGAAGCAACATAATCTGTTCCTTCATTTTGGTTAAGAAACAACCCAGAAGGACCTGTGTTTTCTTTTTGTGAAATATAGCGTGAGTGTTTAAAAATATTGATTGTTATTGTTTAGACGGCTAACACGATCCGGAGCTGTCGCCAAAGGCCAGCACCAACCTGGATCAACATCACAGCACTTTGTTTCACTCAGGACTGTATATTCACTACGAGCACTCAAGCACGCCTGTGGACTTGTGTTTGTTACGTGTGGGTGAATAAGAACGAGACTGTTTATTATTTGGGAACCAACCATGGATTTAAACACAGCAATACATGCCGCTGTATTGCCTGTTAACATTGTTTATTATTTACTGTTATGCCATCAGGCAAATGGATTACAAACCATTAAACAACATTGCACCTGGATTATAACTGTCGGTCTGTTTATTGGTCACCTGCACCTGCACACTGCAAACCACTTTGCCACAGGGATGTAAAAAAAAGATTCATGGATTTGAAGCAACTATGCCCTTAAAATATCCTCTCTCAGTGTTTCCAGTAAAATATTATCACAAGAAACATGTTAAGCGAAGATTAATTTACTCCTTCAAGTATGAACAAGAGTATTTATTTGGTTCACAGAGTGATACAGAGGCAAGTGAGTTTCACCACAAAATGCTTTGCTGTAAAGTCTCTTCACCTGAAATAGCTTGACAACTTCAGTCTGTGTTCGGATCAAATATTGGGCTTAGAAAACTAAACTAAACTAAACTACAGAGGACTGTGGTAATTGTACAGTTTAGTTCATCCAATCACTATGATATGCTGTTGAATGCTAATGCAATACAACTGCATTATTAAAGTCTTTCATTTATTTATTTAATTTCTTGTTTGGGTTTTTATGTCAAACCCATATTATTATTTTGGGCATGAGGTGAACGGGTTCCAATGAAAGCCCTGAAGGTAATCCTTTCCAGTGGTGTGCCTTTTCAAAGCCAAAGTTTAATCATTTAAAATCCCTAACCAGATTTGCCTATTACCACAATCCAACAACAGAAATGTGTTTGTCTTGGATCCAGAACAGGTCAATAAAAACAGACTGGAATACCCAAAGACCCCCCTTGGAATAATGAACAAGAAAATAACGTGGTTAACGTTGAATTAATGTAGACAATTACATAGAAGATTAAATCAACACAATCTTAGTTAAGGATTCTGATTGAAACATTTTCAGTAAGAAATTGTATTTTCATTTGTATTGCAAAGCACCTGTTTTCCTCGCACTGTATAAAAATATGCATGATAACAAGAGAACTGACGATCGCTGCATTTTTAGGGAGAGAAATTGAAGAAGCTTTTGGGACCTTGTTAACTTTACTAGTAGAAACAGATCCCAACAGTTCATATGGATAAAACCTGCTTTGTTCTTGCACCCAAGGGGATTGCAAATGAGCCCAAAGTTTTGATTCCATGCTTTGCTGACCAGCTCAAAGTGCAGGCATGACACTCTGTTTGTGGCAGTGAGGTTTTTGGCACAGAATCAGTATGAACAATATAACAGAAAAAAAACAGATTTTGAGTAACAGTACAAACCTTAAGAAAAGCTTTTTGCAGATGTTTGAGCAATCAAAGAGGTTCAAGTGTGTTTAACCTTTGCTCTCCTGTGTTTAGTATTATATTAGCAGTAGGAACATAGATACAAGCTCCACTAAGAGACATAACAAGCTGCTTTCACAGATCCCAGTTAGCACTAACCTTGGACTATCCAATGGTACTTTAGATAAGGTGGTCTAAGATTAGTGCTAATCAGGATCTGTGAAACCAACTGAAAGAGTTTGGACAAAGAAATAGGAACCCCTTCCATAGCCTACCACTGCCAGTACTGTAGGGCTAATAAGGGCAATCAGGTTAATATAGATTTCAAGTGCTGAGTTATTACTGCTGAAACCCCCTGCAAAACGACTGCCTGTACTATTAAACCTCAGCCTACTGTTAAGGAAACTGACTTGCAACAGACAGACAAAGGATATTTTGATTACAGTAATGATGTGGTTCAATTAAGCAGTGATTTCATTAATCATGTTTTCTTCCCATCGCATATGCATTGATTCAAGTTGCACTTATAAAGGTTCCCCCACAGCTTTTCGGTTCACAGCTATTTGGTCCTGCTCCACAGGTACTGGGGGCCCCACTATGCTCTGTGCTGCAGGTGACCTGGGTGACCTCAAGGGTGGTCTGAAAAGGCATGTTGAGCGAGACTGTCAAGGAAATGTTAGAAGCTTCCCTTAATTAACATATAGGTCTCAAGTCACACTGTAATAACATATAAAATCTTCCCCCCAAAAAAGTACACCATGAAGAGATAAACATCTAATCTGACTTTTTACAGTCTTGTCTTGGAAGGCATATGTATTTATGTGACTTTTGACAAAACACATAAAATAACAGAATGACAAGTATGAAACACTTGAACAAGGCAAAACTTCCACTCAAAACTTTAAGCCTACAAGAAAAGTCAAGCAGATAAACGTTGTGCCTCCTGCCTTGATCAGTGCATTGCACACGCGCACATGAGAGTGAAGAAGACATATCCCTGAAACTCCAAAGAGCTCTTTTTCTCACTGCAATTAAAAATATTTCAAAATCTATTTAAATATTATGAAACTTTACGCAAACACGTACTGTACACAGGTTGGTAATAAATACAGCTGGCAGTTTACTGCGTGGATTTATTTGATAGCTGCCATTTATCAACAGATTATATTTGTCCCTGTGAAAATGCTGAATTCTACTGTCTTAGAAACCTATTGAAAGCATTGTTGGTGTTTCCGCCTGTCAGGTTTCACTGCTCTGCAGCGAAAGACTTATGCACAGCAGCATAATCGCACTTCTGAATGTCAATAGTCCAATGGTTTACTAACCTTTTATAATCAATATACATATGCAATAAATCAATAGACACACGCTCTTCCCACTCTACAGCGCCAATACTGCACACATTCGCTTGATTTGTGACTCTAATCTATACAGCCATAGGGAATATCTCTTAAATTTTATCATCGTTTTGATGCGTCATTGGTAACCTAACGGCTCAAGTAATTTCTGGTAGAAAGAAACAGTGAACCAGATACATATTTAATTAGAGTCTGCCCGCCTTTGTTCAGTAAAGCAAGTATTATATTACCCAGCCGGGCTGAGGATACGTTAATAATAGCCTAGTCTATTATACCCAGGCAACAGCGCGCATTGATTGTTTTGGACATTCCCTGTAAAATTAGTATCAAAACAAACCTACTGTAGCAAATGAAATCGGAGCTTACTGGTGTAAATTGCAGTCCACGGCTGATACCCATAGTACCCTGTGATCCTTAAAATCCTCTCCTCGATGGAAGTTAGTCCGATGGACGCGCTGTTTATGTCTTCCACAGACCTGGAAGATTTTAAATCCTCTTTGATCGATTCGTCCACATCCAGGTATTTCAGCTGCCGTAGCTGAGGGCTGATATCTGACAGCCTTCTGGGGCTCACATTAGGAGATCTCCGCATCCCTCTAAAAACAAGACCAAGAGTGTTACCGAACAGATTCCCAACATTATCATAGCATAACCCACCCTGGGTGTTAGTAACTGTCTAGGATATGAATGTGCAGCACCATATCAGTGCACAGACTACAAATAACATAATTAAAATAATACTATGCTGTTTCTATTTCAATTATTAACATGTATTTGGATACAGTTACCGAGCAGCGCTAGTTTGCAAAACTCTGCCTTCGCAGTACTAGTAGTAGTAGGCTGCTAATTCAATGTAATTACAGTAATACTTACAAGAAAGTTGAACGGTTCCTTTTATTACGAAACTCTCTGATCCCCATAAAAAACGAGATACCAGAAACAAATGTACTAAAGGTGGTTTGTAAACGAGTAAAATGTGTCAAAGTATACGGAGAAACGGGTAATCCATTACACTAAGAAACTGGGTAAGCGCTCTCATTCCCGACAAGAGAAGGCAACTGATGGTGTGTCAGAATACATAGCTTTCACCACAGCAGCATCTACTGGGAGGCACAATATATCCCAATATATCCCTCTGCTGATTCTGAGGCTATTGTGACAGAAAGTGGACAGGCACATTACACATTCCGTTTCAACAAAGAGAAACATTTTGTGTATCAATGCCAAACAACATGCAATAAAGAATAACAATCTGATATATACACCATATCACTGCAGTAGAAACAGCATTAAAGTGACATTTAGAAGAATGAATAAATAAAGAGAAACATGACTTTCAGAAAGGAAATATCTACAAAGATTTGAAATGAACAATTCTTTATTGCATTTGACAGATCGCCCATGATGAAACGTAATATACTTTGGCCCATGGCCTTGTCCATTGGAGCGCGATAGCCGCCCTACGCTGGCCGAACTATGAATATTGATTGATGACAGCTAATGCCAGCAGGCAGTACAAGTGGCACGCTAAGCCACCTTCCATAGACAAAGCACACTGCAGGGAAGGAGGGGGCGAAACAAGACACCGAGGCGCAGAGAATAGTGCTTTTTATGACAACAGTTTCATTACGCATGTGATTAGAGGATCTTTCAGAAACACAACACAGTTTCCAAGGAAAAACATCATTTTATTTTGTTAAAAACAGACACAAACAATATTTTAATCATTTCAGATGGATTGTAAATTATGAACGTTAACTGCAGCTGGGCTGGATTTATTAGGTTTCCAGATGACCAAAATGACCCATATTGCATAACACAGTATGCGGTTCATACTGTAGGCCTATACATTACTTGCTTTGATGTAATTTACAAACACATGTTTGGGGCAGCAGGAACTATATTCTATAAGAGTACAGTGTATGTAATTCATATCATTTTTATGAACTCAGGCGTTAACATTTGTGACGGGTCGCCACTAGGCTTGTTTATTTTTTTGTAATTTATTTTTTTGTTTTAGGACGGCCCTCCCTGATGTCCTTCCTTTCCCAACATGTGGATTCTCGTCACCTGCATCTTTTTAAAGGCTGGGTTCCTATGCCGCAGGGGAACGGAATGCAGAGAGAACGAGAGGTTGTCGGGGCGGCGGTGTCTGTGTTGCATGCGTCATGTCACCAGCACTAATGTGGTGTAACATTCTTCACAAAAGAATCAGACGGCTGTTATATTTTTGCGAGTGTACGATTGTGTAAACCGGCCTTTGTGAGATCTACGAGTAGCGGGCAAAGTATTCTCACAATTATGAGAGCGCGTGAGTAAACCAATTTGGATATATCTAGGATTTGGTTATTGAGCTACAGCCGTAGCTGGCTGTTGGGAGTAAATCCCTAAGGGCAGTGACGAGTGAAATGTACTGTTCAAAACTAAACACGTTTACATTTGTGGCCGGCTGCTTGTAAAGTGACACACAGGCTTGGTATAAATCGTAATCCCGGACAGCCTGTCGTTCAGTAGATTAGAGGTTTGTTTGTTTGTTTATTTGAGTTTCCGTTCCTCATTGTATAGAAACGCCCCTGATTTTAGTCTATGATGTATTGTCTAAAGTGGGACTGGTTTTTAAGTAATATTCTGGGAAGCACTCGGCTTGGAATGCAATTGTTACCAATATAATTACAACGGGTTTGGCAATTAAATACACATGTACTGTGTTGGCGGGTGATAATTCACACAGTAAACTACTTGTGTTTTTTTTAGGTAAAACTAGTTGTATGTATGCGCTTTGAGGAGATCGCTATATATGGTTAAATACTGGCAAGGTTTGCACCTTGCACATTAGTGGTTTCGTTGGTTTGATACTGTAGCGTGCACGGGGATAGGCAGCAGCAGGGCTGCTAAGTGACGTAATCGCATACCGAGACCTGATCCACATATACGTTCCTTGCAAAGGAGCCGGATCTTTTGTACAGCGGAGTCGGCGCTAAAGGTCCCGGGTTCGCGCCCGCCCTCCGCAATACGTTTTGATTTGCTATTATGAGTTTTGTTCTTTTCTTTTGTATTTAAGTAATATTTGTACTTGTTGTTTTATATTGCTAATATCCAAGTATAGCTCAAAACTGCTGTATTTTTTGAAGCTGCTGGCTTGTTTTTATTAATTAGCCGATGTTATATTAAATAAATAAATGAAAACTTTACTATCTTGCTTGGGGATTGACTCTCCTACGTTTAAACGACTCTTCCCAAATAAATTTAATACTAATCATTTGTATTAATTTATTTCTACATTTTTCATTTTGGCATCAAATAAATATCATAACAAGGTACACGAAACACAATTTAATTAATACAGAACGTACATTTACAAAATTAGGCTACATTGAAATGACTTCTCTAACTTTATTTTTTGTCCTCTGTCCTGATGTACTTGCTTTATTATTGTGTTCTATTAAATGTATCTTCTCTTGTTTCTCCGTATCTCCTGAAACTCACGCCTGTTTTGTTTTTCTCCGCCTTTTACTACGTTTCGGTCCCGCCTGTCCATTGATGAAATCCTGAAATTACCTATAAGCTGTCATTTGCATTATTAACATATAGGCTTCTCATTTTAAATACTGAAAAGTTATTTCACCACCTTTATGTAAATTGCACCCATTCCACCTGTCAGAAAACGGCAGAAAGGTGTTTCATTTTTTGATGGAAACAATGTTCAAGATATGAGTCGGGTTAAAACAGACAGAGACAGCGAGTTTCGGACTGTTGGAAGACACTTTTTTGATATTCAGGGACAGTGTTTCGCCAGCGGATGCCACACGCTAAAGCTTGGCATACCAAAAGCGTAAAGCTTACATTGAGTTAAAGTAGGCCTATATGTTATACTGCACTGCGTTTTACGGAAGTTGAACAACAATCGATTCGGCTAAATGTTGCCTAATGGTAAACAAAAAAAAAAACATTTTAAAATGTGTCTGCACACGACAGTAGAGCAAATAAATAAATACCGCGCTCTCATCCAATGTTTCATTTTGTGTGTATGCAATCTGCAGTAGCTTAGTAAAAACACGTTCATCATTTATTTTCACTCGCTGTGCAGCTGAGTGCAGTAATTCGTTATATGTTATGTTTTATTTTGTTGATCTAGTTTAACTATTGTATGAAATTAATTTTGCTGGTTACACAAAACTACCATTGACCCCGCCACCCTAAAAAAAAGCATGAAATGTTACTGCATTGTTCCTCGAATTTACTTTTGTACCATACTGAATCAGATGTAGAAATAGGTGAAACTGTCACCATTATTTTCTTTCACAAAGTACCTCCTACCAAATGCTTTGTGAAACCCTTTTTCAGCCGGATGTTTATGGCAGTGGTTCTTTCGATCTTCGAGTCCTCCCATTTAATCCATGCTAGAGGCGAAGGGTTTATTCTCCTTCCTTAATTCACCTTTTTTGCCTCTGTTCTCAGTTTGTCACATATGTCATTACCTGAGCCAGTGATTTAAGGTACAGAAATGGAAACCTTCATTTAGTATATTCTGGAGTACAATTTAAATAAAAACATAGCAAATGCATAAGTTCAGAAATTGAGCAGAGCTGATTAACTGAAGTTTAATTCACGCAAGACACTCTTGGAAACCACTGGCCCCTCTCCTGACATTTAGTTCTTTAGGCATTAGCACCTCAGAATTCAGAGAGGAGAGTGGATGAACTTATTTAGTGTGCTTTTTATTCCTGAGAGAAAAACAGAAACCTTCCATATTTACTTTGGAAGTCCTAATTACAATAGGGATTTATTACCTTTGAATGTGGTCTAGAGACCTCACTTCTGCTCTTCACTTCATTATGTCAAAAGCACTGCTTCAGTGATTTATCTGGTAATGTGCTGTCTGTATGCCTGTCATGCCTCATTTGCAGTTTTAAAAATGCTTTTGTGCTTTCAGAATGCAGGCTCACACTTAAATTCATATTTTGAATTCCTGATGAATGGACCATCACAGTGATGCCTGTGCAGTCACAGTTTGCTGCTAATGATGTGGCGTGAGTGAGCTTCATACTGTAAAACAGCGTTATTAAAATGATGTGTGCATGCAAGAGAATGGAGCACATTGAACCATGTAGATAGGTCCTTTAATTTGCCTTTATTCGGTTTGATTTGTTAAATAGGTCAAGCTGACTTTCTAATTAATATCTGGGTTTTTAGCAAGCTGCTCCACAGAAGAATACAGCTGTGTGATTCTAAATTAGACTGACTGTAGGAGGTACATTTCCGTTTGCGGTGAAGGTGAAATTGCTTTGTTATTGCTGTGCTTATTGCTGCGTCTCTGCATGTGCTTGTTTTGTAATATCCAGGGGGTTTGCATTCCAAAGAAATATTGGGGTCAACAATGGACAGTAGCTTCATCAATTTAACAAGTATAGAGTCGAATCACACACACCCTGAAAATGTACAAAATGTACTGGTTTACTACTAGATTTTAAGCATGTATATAAAAATGAAAGGTAACACTTTACATTAAAGGGTAGATGTAAGTATAGGCACAGTGCAAATAACTGCGGATGCAAAATTCAAATTGCATTGCGACCAGGCAATTATTTTGCACTGCGCCCTATGTAAGCTTAAGAGCAATGCAAATTACTCAACACGCACAAATAATGATCCGCAATTATGATAATGAGGCTTTCGTGGAGCATGAAAATACAAACCAAAAAAAAATGTCAGAGGAAGGGCAGCAAAGTCCTCTTGGTGCACAAAAAAGAAAATAACAGTTTACTGAGAAGGAACAGAGAGTCCTTGCGGGCTGAGGCCACTCAGCATGAAGCGGAGTTGTTTGGGGAAAAGCCTCAGACAACATCAGTTATGCTAGTATCCTTAGGAAATGATATGCACTGGCCTGCCCTTTTCAGCATGACATCCAGAAATGTGCCTAGCACTCTGGAAAAGGTGGATTGGGCTATCCCTCCAGACATTCCAACTGTGGTCTGAAAGAACACAGCACTTTCACATGTGCAGGGATAGCGACCCCTAAATTGACGCGGGGGTCTGGCTCATTCCTTAATTCAGCTATTAGGTCTAGGATGATCTGCAGAGTGAGACGATAACGCTTTAGCACTGCATCCTCCAACATCCCAAACAAAGTGACCTTGAGATTGAATATGCAGGGTCTTCTTCGTCTTGCCCTTCTCCTCCGAACGTGTTCCTGCCTCTCCTCATCAAGAGCCAAATGTCGCCACATCAGGAAGTGTACCACAGCAGCCACCCTGAAGCCAATGACAGGTCTCTGAAGGAGTGTGCTTTTATACAGCTCTTAGTTACTCGCTTCTACAATGGTTTGCACCTTGTAAGAAGAGGTGTAAAGTTTTTGGAGGGTCAGCAATTGCCTAAATGCAAGACAAAATCCTTACATCACATTATAATGTTTGCACCCACTTAGTATCCAGATCCTGCCCAATTCCAT
This sequence comes from Acipenser ruthenus, assembly GCF_902713425.1. Lineage (NCBI taxonomy): Eukaryota > Metazoa > Chordata > Actinopteri > Acipenseriformes > Acipenseridae > Acipenser > Acipenser ruthenus. Next base: position 84,003,788 of record NC_081193.1, on the reverse strand, counting down.
GCTCTTTTCTTCATCTGAATGCATTTCAATATCATTTTAATGGATTAATGATGGTAAGGTGCAAATTTGATAGCGGGTGCAGAACGCCAGGTGAACACCATTCTTTACATACGCCGCATTTTTAGCTTCCACTAAAATCAGACTTTCAACTGCTAAACACGATTTACGACAGCATTGTGGGGTTTTGCACCCACAAATCACTTTGCGCATATCCTCAAATCTACCGCTCTGTGTCTCTAATAACTGTATATTTACTTAGTGGTTATTTAGTAAATGCATGTGTTCTTATACATAATTACAATGTTACAATGTACTTATTGTGTAAATCTTTTTGTACGATATAACCCTCACCCTTTTCTGATACAATTGTGTACTTGCATATAGCGTGCAAAAAGATTTACACATAAGTAAATTGCAACTATGCATAATAGCATTGTAATTGTGTAAGTACATATGTATTTACTAAGAAGCTACCATGTAATTACACATTAATTAGAGACACTTAAAGTAAAGTGTTACTAAATGAGATTCATTTAGCACTATAAACAAGCATGTATTGACTCGCCAGGGTTATGTCACTTCTTGTGTGAGATGTAAATCCATCTGAATCAGCTAGCACAGCTCTTCCACTGTCTTGGACCAGTATGATCACCTGAAAACTAGCAAACTACCAGCTCTGACCAGGATGCGCCTTTGCTGGAATATCCAGCAAGTAAGCAAGCAAATCCATATTGCCTTCTTTTACCTAATAGGTAAAACAAGCCACGAATATGAATTAGCTTGCTTTCTTAGTAAACTGCACCTTCCCTTTTCAGGCATTTTTTTTTTGTAGTTTGACTCTGCAGTTCAGCAAAATGTAAAAAGCAGTTTTAAAAAATGTAACCATGTGCTCTTTCCAGCAGTACCATTACCATTCAATATACTCCAGTGGCTCCACTGCAAACCTTTTGTTAGGTTAAAGGTGATCAGTCTTCTGAGCTCTTTCTCACCAGAGCTTGTTCTCTTGCTGCCTGTCTTGTTAATGTTCCCTGGTCATTCCTCCGTAGGCTTGGAAAGCTTGTTCCATCAGCGTTACCTAGCAACACCACTCGCATGTAATGACTGGTCTGATTTGTCATTTGAGATTGTGGGGCCTTGTCAGAAAGTGAATAACAGAAGCCTCCATAAAATAATAAAAAAAAAAAGTGTTGAAATTCAACCCATAGATTTTTTTTTTGTTAATGTATTTAGAAATCAAATGGTGCAGAATAATGTTTCATGAACGGGGAATTCTAGAGTATTTTTCTACAGTGTTCTGTCCTGAATATTTTTCTAGTACACAAATTGTTGCACCATGCTGGCATAATGATGTGATAATTGATGAGGATGCATTATTTACTCCTGTCTCGCTGAACTAACTTCAATTAACATGAACAGGGTGATCATATGTATGTGTATATATATATATATGTTTTTTTATCTGTAATCATTTAGAATTTTGTATATTATATATATATATATATATATATATATATATATGTATGTATGTATGTATATGTCATTTATAATTTTGGATTCTAATTAGTGAAGTTATTTCAGTGCTTAAAGTTGCCTCAAAAACGTTAGTGCCAGCACTAATGGAAGTGCTGAATAATAGCAAGTTAGCATAGCACTGTGGAGGACCTTTAACTCTGTATTGATCCAAAAAAAAAAAAAACACACAGTGAAATGAGGCCAAAAGAATCAGGTTTAGAAATATTAGGACGGCAGTATTAAGATCTGTCACTGTTAAAATCATTAAAATAGTAGTTATACGTGTATATTGTTGTTGTTTCAATCAAACTGTTCCTTTTTATTGTTTTTGAGATGACTGCTGAATATAAAGAGACTCGTTGTTTTAATGAAATGAACCCAATGCAAAGAAGCTGGTGTAAATGTGACAGAAAAGGAACTGACACAGAGAGATAACTTCCTATTTTGATTCATACACTAAAACTGTTTTCCAACCTAGCTTGTCCTTTTCACTGCCCAATTATAAATACAATGCCATTTTTAACGTGTATTGTATTTTTATTTTGGGAAGTAGGAGAAACCATACAGAAATAAGCTGATATACCCTATAAAGCAGTGTTTTAAATGACATTTCATCCGACAGGCTTCTATGCTTTTTGCCATCTTTTGCTCGAAAACGAATGGTCTGAATTTAAAAATAAAAATTCCTGACTAGAGATGTGGCTGACCACTCATTGCGGTACAGTAAGTGAAATAAGCTGCCTCCTCAGGTTTCACCACTAGAGGGCTGTACCTGGGGTAACACTATGTAGCAATCAAATCTAATCGGATAGGTTTCCAGGTATAGCAGCGTCCACTACACTCTGCATAATTACGCTACAGCATTCAGAAAACTGTTCAAACTATTGCAATTAATACAGGCGATAAATGTATGTTGTAATAAATGTGCCGTTTCGTAACAGATTCTTTAAAATACAGAAATTAAGAGCTTGGCATTTTCTGTAATAAATTGCTTTTTGTTTCAGAACTAAATACAATTATATTAATGCTCAACCAATTTCCTTTGGGTAACAAGCATAAACAGCCGTTGCTTTGGAGCAATACAATAAATGGTTAAGTGGATTTGTTTTTTTTAAATACAAGCTGTGGTTTCCTTGGTAATAATGTGCTTCATTTCATTAAAAAAAAAAAAAAAAAAAAAAAATCAGCCAAGAGCAGTGAGAGACCCCTACTGACAAGACTGCGTATAGCTGTCTTTCATGTACTGACATGACAATATAATGGTTTTGCACCCTGAAGAGAAATGAGTTCCTCAAAAAAAGAAGGAACACGTTAGGAGGAAGGCAAATGGTAAAGAACTATATTTTTCTGGACACTAAGGGAACAAATGCTTTTAGTCCCGTTTTATGCATGCAATACAGTAATATTCCTCTAACATAACCTCGAGTATTTATATTCCTCACCTTGCTGTTTTGTTGTCACATTCCTCCTACTTCCCTCTTCCCCCTGGGAAATGTCGTTTGGCATCCCACTTTTATGTATTTTTTGCTCAAGGTAATGGGTAGCACTGAAACCATGCATCAAAAATGTGTAAGCAGTTCACAATTATAACTGTATCTCGTTTGACAGTGTTTCTTGCAAAACTTTCGATTAACACACTTCAATCTGTGTGCTGTTAACTTTACATACCGTAGTGTGTAACATTCGCAAATAATGTCTAGAAGCAGATGCCTTAAGAAAAATGCTGGCACTGCATGAACAAACAGGCCTACATTTACAACTCGGCAGAATCGATACATGCACCTGCTGAACTTTGTAAATTCAATACAAAAAAGCAATATCTGCTGTTGATTTGTTTTTTATAGCACAATGCCTTTCGTTTCTGATACGCACTCGAGAGCTAGGCAGCATGAATAAATGATCCCTTTGTGTTTTTCCTCTTGATGAAGTGCAGTGTGACAGGTCTGTCCAATAGACATACTCTATGCACCGGTTATGCACACAAGCGGCCTCCTGCCAGTGCCTTGCACTACAAATGTGATTTAGGGTTGCTCTGTGAGGAATGCGTGCTTAGTATTAAAATTATGTATCTATCATGGTTTTATGTCATGCTTTTGAAATCAATATATTTAATATAGGGAGGTTAAAATTAAATTAAAGACATTTGGAGCTTTTTAATATTTACTGCAAATGTTTTAACTAAACAGATCTACAAGTAAGTAGCCTGCTAGCATTACCCTCAAGACAGATGTTTCTATACTATATAGAAATTGTTAGTATTTAATAATTAGGACAGATTGATACCGTTTCTTCTGCTGTTGCTGTTTATTGTAACCCTAAGTGGATGCAGTGTCTATCTTCCAAGATCCCAAGGAGCCCTTGTTAAAACCTGCAAAACAAAATGGCAGTCCTCACAACAATAGCAAAGGATCATTTACAGGAATTGCCATTGAAGGGGTGGGGATAATTTCACCCTCTAGGTGAAGTGACCGAGCAAGGGCGACACTAACTGAAAGCACAGCTTTCAAACAGATTTTGTACCCGATCATATAAAAGTGTATTTAGGCATGGTAAAGCATAGGTAAGCATTGTAAAGCCTAGAGGTATAAAGTATATTAAAAACATGGCATTGACAAACCATGGAGAACTAAGGTAAATGCATAGTATGTAAACGCATGGGAAAACTGCAAAATTACTGTGGTATACTTTTATAAGGGCAAGTAAGGCAAAATATTTTGATAAAGTATACAGCCAAAAAAAAAAAAAAAAAAAACCAGTGATTTTTAAGAAACAAGAAACTCCAAATCTGTCATGCGCTATTAAAAATAAACAAGTCATAAATAAACAAGACTTTATTTTTACTTTGTTTTCATTTATATAATTTACCTTCAATACAATGTGTTTAAGTGCCTTTGTTTGTGTGTCTTTAATAAATACAGACTCTTGATGTCAACGCATTTTTACAGCAATGCTTATTTATTATTATTTGTATTTTTTTATTTCGAAGATCTGTGGTAACATTCTTGTGCTAGGTCACTCCCAAGAGAGAAATGTTTAAAAGCGATGAAGTAGTTCCAGCTTGACAGAGAAAACGGATTCAGAGCTTGCAACAGAACTTGACCCTAAGAATCGGGACAGCTTTACAACAGATATGTCCAGAAACAGCTACAGAAATTTCACTTAATTATCCAATGATATGATCATCGTGCATTTTTTAACATAACTGCAGATATAGGTATTTGATCTAGTACTAATATGAACTGTTCTTATTAAAAAATACTTCTTATTTTTGTTAAGGTAAAATCACAACAGCGCATGCACTGCTTTGTAATATAGCCATAAATGCAACGTGCATTGTGACGTTGTGCTTAAATTCCCCTTTAAAGACTTAACAAGTCGTATTCGAAAAGCATTAGACACTAGTATTTATATAAGCCCACAGTGTACATACCAGGACCCCAATGCTTTATGTCTATAACTCTAACATTCTAGGTTTTGAGGATAAATGTTTTCCCTTTATTTATATATTTACAGTATGTATTTCATTTTACAGTGAATACTGGTGCAATTCAGTAACATGCTGTAAGATTTCGCTAACCTTGTGCTACTGTACTTCTTGATAACCCTTTACTTCTGTCCGTTGAATCAGCAAAAATAAACTCTTGGCAAAGTCTGTCTTTAGTGATGCAGGACCAGGGGCCAGCCCTTAAACTCTTCAGCTGATTTAACAGTGGGGGATCTAACACCACCATGGAGATAGTAGAAAAGTGTGTACCTCGGTTATGAAAATCAGTCCTCTAACAGTGCATGCATGTCTCTTTAGTGCAGTTCTGCTAAAATATTGAAAACGGCAAGGACGGTCCTTTCTCTAGCAACATTCAGATCTGCCCTCATTTGGATCAATTGAATGTTTACATAGGTAGGTGAATGAAGACTATACCAGGCATGTTATAAACAAAATACTAATTACAGTTATTTCAAATATCACTCTGTAAATAAAAACGATCCCCTTCATATCATACACATAGAACGGAGCTCTAATTACTAAAATGTTACATAATTCTCCCTTAAATCCCTTACATATCCCAAAGCTAGAATTTCAAGTATGCAATTAAAATATAAATGTGCAGGATATTAAGCTTTTCACATGAGATATTAGGTAAACAGTCATATTCGTACATTCCCTCTCCCTTAAGAGTACGGACACTGTTATTATCATCTGTTCACAGACTTTTTTTTTTTTCAAAGAGGCATTAAAAGAACAACTACTATGCAGCAGGATGAACATTAATGCTACAGAGGAATGCTATCTGTTCAGTGAAGAGAAGTCAGAGGCACTGTAAGTTAATGGTGGTACATCCATAAAGGGCTCGTTTAATTTGTCCTCCCTCAAGGAAGCGGCTTGATCGGAGACGGAGGAGAATGAAAGGTGTTCGTGATCGATGATGTGGACGCGGTCTTCTGCTTTTTCCTTCTTCACGTAGAACATCTTCCGAAACTGCTTCAACTCCTGCAGTTCACAGAATGTCTCCAGAACTACCAACATTGCGATTAGACCCAGCATTAGATAAACTAGCAAAAGGGGGAAATAAAAATGAGTATATAAATTCAGTATTGGGACATATACAAAAATGTATACTGTACAAGCAACCTCTTAATGGACTTTAATTGCATTTTTGTGTTAGAACCGTGTCAAATAAATCTCATGCAAATCTTTCAAACATGCAAATAGGGAAGAGAACAGCATTAAAAATGCCAGTCCTCCAAACAACATCCCCACTTTATTTTGTTACTTACATGTAATCCCGATTTTATAAAGCTGTCTGAACTTCTGATTGTAACCTTCCCCTGGCACGTAGTCTCCCAGACCGATTGTGCTGAGAGAGATAAAGCAGAAGTAGAAAGACTCTAAGAAATTCCAGTTATCTTCGAGAGAAGAGAACGCTGCTGCTGGGATGAAAAAAAAGCATGATGCAGTAACGAGTCCCAGTACCAAAGCATGGACCAGGGCGACCAGCTGCTTTGAAAAACCCCAGCGGGTATGAATGTACGTAACCGGACCTCTGGTGACGTACACCATGATACGCTGTACCACAGCCGTGAGAAACAGTAGAGTGAAAGGGATCCCGATCACAGAGTAAATTATACAGAAGGCTTTTCCTCCGTCTGAGAGGGGGACTGTGTGGCCATAACCTGAAATGAAGGGGGAAAAAAGCACAGTATTACTGAGGCAGTCAAAAATCAGCATGACTAAATATTAATTGTGGCCCTTAATAATCTTGTGAGTGGTCCTACAGCACAACCAAAATTATTTCAAACCGCTAGTGGGTTATTGAGCCTACTGCTTGAATCTATGTTTTAATCAAAAACGGTAGTTCCTGGCAGTTCCTGACTCCTTAAGTATGAGACAAGATGTTCACGCCACCTCTTGTGCAATACCTAAAGGAGAGAAATCGAATTGAGTATCATTGTTGTAAAACAGGTTTTATTGACCAGAGCTGGGTTTGGCTTATACATCTTGAGCCCCTTTCACACTGGCGCTCCTACTCGGGTCACGACCCGGGTTCTTGTTACCCGGGTCACAATCCCACGTAGTGTGAAACCACGTACCCTCAGAATGTGGGTTTTGACACGCTTTGACCTGGGTCGAGCAAGACACAATGCACTATGGGCGTTTGCAAGCGGACAAAGTAACAAACAGCCACGTCTGAGTGAAGGTTTCACTTCCGCAAGGAACTTGTGAGCCATTTCTGTTTATTCTGTTTAGCTATATTTCTGTTGATTGAGACGCACCATGAGCCAGATTGCTGCAGGGATGGCCTGGAGCGATGAAGAAACATTTGCTCTAATCAACATTTGGGCCGACAATTCAATCCAGAAAAGCTTGGATGGAAGCGTCTGTAAGCCATCTTGAAAGCCTGAACCGATGAAAGGGTGGTCATGTGAATGTTGCTGCTACCGGGGCACTGCATACGCGCATTGTGTACTTGCTTCTGTCACCCAGGTTGACCTGGTGAAATCGCATAGCCGACCCGCATGACACCAGGTCGTGACCCAGGTAGAGCATGCCAGTGTGGAAGGGGCTTTATATTAGCACTCCTTAACAATTATCTTACACTTTTTACTTTTTCTCCCTCTCTCTCACCAAATAGATTTCTGCATTTCGTAAACCTTTGTGTCGAGTGACGCACATGCTATATATATATGGGTAACACTGTATTTATGATCAGAAGAGACTCAATCCCAAGATATGTAGCAATGCTAAAAGAAGTCAAACAATATGACTAGTCTTCAAATGTGAAATTAGTTTTTATGAGTCTCCAGGGTTCAGCCTTGGCTCCACCTCCATGTGATAAGGGGTAAAGAAGTCTTAACAGCCCTGTTTAGATAAAGTGAATGTGTACAGCTGGTGTGCACATAGCGACCAGATGGAGGCTGGCAAGCAAAAGCCTGTTTGCTGACTTCTTTGGAGCAACTGTCCCCTATAACCGTCTGTTTACCTTCTGGAAACCCTATCCCTGTTTTGACCCTGACCGCATCCTCCACATTATTTATGTTAAACTACCACTACCAAACTGGCTAGGTTTTTTTTTTCTTTCTGTAAAGCAGATTTTCTATACAACCAGCATACAATATTTAAAAAAAAAAACAAGAAGTGCTGTACAAAAATCCTGTATTACTAGAATGTAATGCAATGACCTGAAATGTCTTTGGCTGATTGTTTTTCGCCAGATTCAGTTGGTAAGATTTCACTTCATGTCATTTTAAGCTTCAGATATGGTTTCAGGAAATGTAACCTAATTTGAAAGTGCCTTTGATTCAGAGGGTAGGTTCTGAACATGGCATTCTTTTAAACAGATTACAAGCTGAGGCATATACACTGTTTATATAGGACATTCAAATATGAATGAACCCTGCCTGTCAACAAAATGGTTAATCTTTTATCTGTTGTCATTAGTTTTGGCTAAATTTCCACAATCAAACACATTTGTGCGCTAACCTACTGTCCTAGTTAACCTGAGACAGTAAATGTAGCTTGACAGTGCAACGAAGTAGAAAATATATAAAGAAACTTCAGTAACAATCCATAACATTTATGGGTTGTACTGTTATGATTAGGATAGAATTTTATAAATCATTGAAGTTACTGAACATAAAAGTTTAATGGTTTGCTAACAAGCCATTATGTTTGTATCATAACAGCATACCTATAAACAAATAAGTGTTGGTTTGCATGTGATGCATGATACAAGCCTCTGTATGTTTTGCTAGTTGTTAAAAGTGATTTGTTTGGTTTGACCACTATGGAGTCATAAAGTGGAATTTGAATCTTGGAATTACAATGAAAATATTATTAAACAAAAAAAAAATCTGTGTGTTACAATTAATACATAGTAAATGATACAATATTGTTCCTAGAACATTTTAGTTTTAAAATGAAAGTTTCTTTCCAGACACAAACGACCCGGGGTTATGATTACTCTGGATTACTTTCCTGTAGCAGCTGCAAAGACGTTTACCCCTAATAATCAATTTGCTTTGTTATAAAGTCCTTGTACCAGCTGAGTGGAAAGAAGCATGCAAAAATAGCAACAGTGCATTGCTCCTGATTAATTATATCCCTCAAGTTAGTGACCTACACCTGTCCTTTCACTGGTCCCCAAGGTCCTCAGCAGCTTTTACATAACACACTGCCGACAGCTGATTGACTCGATATGTTCTGTTCTCTAGGGGTGTGGAAAAATACATCTCAGGATATTGTGTTTAACTTTAACTTTAGAAGTAAAATCCTCTTCTCATACGCAGCAACAATTCTATACCTGCCCCAAAGCTAAAGCTCCCTCTTGAACTTGATTTTAATAAAACGATGTATAATTGCTTTGATGCCTCATTTCCTGCTTTATGCCTGATTGCTTTTGCCAAACCCTCACAAATTGTATCTGCTGCGTATAAATGTCCTTACTTTACTGTTTACATGTAATAAAAGGACATTGGTTCAAATGAAATGCACTAGCAAAAATGAAAACTTATACTGTATTTAGAGAACAGCAGCACAGTTGTTCATTTAATGTATGCTTTTTAATTGTTTGCCTTTCAGCCTATTTAAATATGAACACTCAATGGAAGACAACTGAACCGCTCGTCGTCAACCTTCACCTTCCTAACCTCAGTCTAAAGATTTGTTTTCATATGTAGCCAGTTTAGCATCTATGTACAGTAGAGGTGATGTCAAGGGGGAAGGTCAGGGTGGGGGTCACACAGTTACTCAATTTAATACAAAATATTATGGAACACAGCTGTCTGATTGCTGCGACTCCAGAACAAACCTGGAAGCTTGTTAGAAGTAGGGTGACATTTTGAAAATCCACCAAAATGAATGCAGAAGTGGTGAACAGTATTCCTTTCAAATAGATCCTCGGTCGGGTATTGAGAGCAGCGTGGCTGGGGGAAACCTCTCTAGAGAACAATCATGAATGAAACTGATTTAGGGGAAGAGCGTTACTAATATTAAGAGGATGTCTTTCAATTTTATTTGTTTCAGTTTGGCTGCTGAAAGTGCAAATGGACACAATGGAGGTGGAAATGTAACCCTGTATATCAGTTTTTTTGTTTCTCTCTGGCAAGCAGACTTTTTTTGCTGATCTGATATGAAAGATTAGCCTTTGGGGCAACTGCACCAGTATTGACCACTGAATTGACTGAAGTCTTGTTCTGTTGTTGCATATACTTATACCACCTGCACCTAAATAACATTCATATCTGCAGTTTTAGAAATATAAGGTCCTGATCCATTTGAAGTAATGGATTAATGGTGCATGCTAAGTAAAGTATTTAGCCAGAACTGTATTTTTCAGTGTGTTAAAGCCTGCGTCTAGAACATGTAGAATCAGTTCACTGTCACTTTTCCTTGTTGCAACGGAAAATAAAAAACTTCTCCCTTAAATCAGATTGTATTTTTTTTCTTAACCAAAGTAATAAGAGTGGCACGCAATACAGATTCAGAGTCGCAATATGATATAAATGCACCTAAATTATTGGGCTTTAAAGAAAAAACGTAATCAATCTCTGGGTTTTACAATGCTTGCCTGTGCTTTAGCACACCTTCAGTGTCCTTTATTATACTTTGCAATGCTTTTACTAGGTAAACTCAGAGTGACCCTTTATTCTGCAACTCCTTTGGCCTCAATACTGTAACCAACGGCTCTATGGACTGTGGCGTTCCAACTTTCAGACAACACGATGGAATTTAACCATGACGCGTGAGAAAGACAATGACTGTGAAACACGGTCGACCCAACTGAGCTCAGGGTTTAACACTGGGAGAGCATTCCAGTAAAACAGAGGTGGGGAAGTTTAAAACAAAATGTCAGGATGGAATCAGCATGCCACACTTAGCAGGCGTCAAATGAGCCAAGCAAAAAAAGTAGAACGAATGGCAGTCTGGTATTCTATTTCACACGTACCTAGAAACCGGTAACATTTTCGAAAAACATAGAATGAACAGTAATTTTAAGTGAAACATATTTACTTCACGCATGTGTTTTATCGTGGCAATATTACAAAATAAATGCAAAGTCATGTGGCTTGGTTTAAGTTCGCCTGATTTATATTGATAACATACATTATTCATTTCTTTAACTAGAGCATGTGATCGAAATATAAGTTGCAGCTCAGAAGAATTGTTACAATTAAAGACAAGTCACACGTTCAGTGCAGCATTTCTTACTTTGTTTCAGTACAAGAACCCATTAAATAGAGGTGGCAAACACATGTCAGCACACAAATGTGCACCTATAAAAGGTTTGACACTTCTTCAAACAGTATACTGATGTGCACCAGCAGGCCTGTGAGCCGTGCGCGTTCTCTATAAAGACAGGTACGACTTATTCACGTGTCAAACATTCCATGATGCAGTCGCTATGGCATCCACGATGAAATGAAATACTATACTGCATCAAAACACTAGGCATAAAAAAAGCTTCTAATGTCAATAGCAGAACAACAACCCTGGCGACTGAAAAAGACGTTTCCCTCGGCAGAATTGTCAAAGCTAAGTAAACTGCTCTATAAATACCGGTAACTGTACTGTATGTGCATTTAACTCAACGGGAATAGACAAAGGGTTTATCAAGCAAACATATTTATCTAACAGTGATGGTGGGTGATCACATTACCGTGTTTGAATACAAGATCGCATACCTGTAGTGGACAGGACAGTGCTAGCAAAGAACAAAGCCGAGGTGAAGTCCCAGTTCCAGTTCGCTGTCGCGTTGTTCAGCACCGAAACCCCGTAATTGCTGGCCTCCAGTGCCTTCTCCAAGAACTCCTCGAGTCTCTCTTCTGACAGGCATTCGTTCTCCTGCAAAAACTGCCTCTTCACGTTCCTCAGGTCCTGCCTGAGCAGGTCCTCATAAGGCAGCTCGACCGAGGAGAAAACCACGGCCCCGAAGATTAAATACAGTACATAGCCGAGGACCAGAAAAAAGAAATACCATGTCGATTTATTGCTTTGTATCAGCCGTACACACGAGTTACTGGATAGAGACTGTAACATCTTCCAGTGCTTAATTAAAAAAAAAAGTATAAGTGTTTCCCCTTAATAATAATCTGCTTTGTCCTGACTGTCTACCGTGCTGTGTTATTAAATACTGTAAGCCCGCCAAGATTCGTTTCTATGACTGGCTTTGTTTTTGCTTCTCTCTCCCTCTACCTTTTCTCTGTCACTGAACATGCACTGAGTTTTCAGAAGCTGATGTGGCAATGACTTCCCGTGTAGTGTGTGACGTTAATACTTTCACATACACCCCAGGTAACCGCTCCACCAGGAAGCATGTAATAAACCTCCCTAGCAACCAATGCAAAGAAGCAGTAGATCGCTGTTGTGATGTCATGCTGCTGTAAGAGATTCTTGCTGTTCAAATACTTAACCTTGTGTGTACATACCTACTGTATGTACTCCGATAATGTAAAGTTTACACACGGTTGATATGAGAGGCAGTTCAAAAACGTACGAGATACTGTATCAGTTTTTTTTTGTATTTGTTTAAACTACTGTAAAACGGTAGTATTATAGCAATGCTAGGATACTGTAATGATTGAACTGAAAAATACTACATTATTTGCTGTTCTGTTCACACCAGTAACGAACAGTAATCACACAGCAAAGTATTTCAATTGATTTACTTTTTTATTTTTTAAAAACTAAAAACGTAAAGATTAAAAATAACAATAGGGCTGTGAATGGGAATGTTTATATTTGTATCCTGCTTAGGTTTAGAGAAAGGGAAAGTGGTAGTTAAATGAATATGTTCTAAAACTTAAACAGCTATTTATTTGGCTATGGGTTGGTTGGTACTCAGTATCATATACTTGGCTATGCCTATGGCTTACTCGGCCTGGGGTTGCAGACAACTCTATACACAGCTTTCCTGATGGAAATTCCAGCACTGCTAAGGGCTGGTGGTAGTGCTGGTATGATTGATTTTCAACCAGTCCTGCTGTAGATTGATGAGCTAGTTCAGGAAAACAAAACTATCAAGTCAATTGAATGTTTTCTACACTCCTAATTAAATGAATTGAATTACTGTAAACTTAACTGTGTTGAGGTTTTATATACTATAGGTTTCCTGTAACAACTAAATATGTGTCACAGTTCCTAAAGTGGTCCCCTGACCACTAGCAGTTAGTGTCAGTTATTTACTGATTCATTTTAGTGTCAGTTATTTACTGATTCATTTAAATCACTAAAAACTATAAAAACACAAAAATGAGATCACCACTATTATACCCTTCTTCCACCCTTTACATAATGTACAATCCCAGATGTGTAGATCGCCATTATTTCCTGTCTACAATTGTAATTGAATTAAGCTCATGAAGGTAATGTGGTTCTTAAGTAGCTTTAAATATTTTTGTTTTAATTGAATCCACAGCTGAAGCTGAAAAAAAAAAAGATGCTTTAATAGCACTCAAATCCAACAGCTGTCATGTTCTTTTTTTTGGTCACCATGCAGGTTTATGAGTTGTATTATGAAATTAAAATTAACTGGCAAACATTCCACTGCACACACACACACACACACACACACACACACACACACACACACAGAGGAAGATTCAATACTAGATTATTGGTTTATGTGGTTTATAATCGTGGAAAACCTTCAACAGATAGAATAAAACTGGAACAGCAGGCACTTAGTGGAAGCTAAAAATAACTCCACTGCCAAATGTAATTACCTGTAATTGCATTTTTAAAACAATCCATGAACTGAACGGTGGTATTATTAAACTGTTATATAACCATTATCTGACCATTTGTATTTTACATGGAAATACTGTATTTTAATGGCGAGAACTACATTCTGAAACGGAACTCTATTACCAGGTAGAAAGGTAGTCACAGGCACAGATGGTTGATTGTTTAGCGTGTTCTGGCACTTCCTTATTTCAACAGCTGCTCCTCTGGTGTCGGGACGCTAAAAACACATGAATCTGGTTGATATGGAGGTTCTAACCCATTCTCGATAATTTAGACTGGCCCTTTGACATAGTCCAGTTTTCAATCACTCGACAACACCCACAGTACAGAAATGTTCATTAATGATCAACAAAATGAGAATACATTAAAAAAAAGATGTAAAGCTGGTACATTTGTATCTCAGAGAAACTGCAACGGGATATTAAAACAAGGTAACGGCTATCATCCAAATAAAGCAGAAGCACTAACGGATAACGACACAGAACGTCTGTACAGCACTGAAACACTACGTTTAAAAAAACCCAACTGTACTGCTGAACCTCATCTTCTTTAATATTAGCATCACACGGGTATCCATGCATTATAAAAAATAATAAATGGGCATCTTCAGTGAGTTACAGGAAAACAATTCCATCTCGGGTTTCTGTGAGTTTATAAATTACTCAAACTTCTGTCTCGTAATTTATGATGTCACAGACACCCTAGATAGAATTACTTTTCTGTAACTCACTGAAGCCCATCTATTATTATTATTTAAACTCCACCTGTTTTTTAGGTCTTTTTTCCAGTATTACATAAATATGTTATTATATTTTTGAACACAATATTGATACTGAAGTCTAGTATATGAGTAAATACAATCAAACATGTAGGCTTATGTCAAGTCATAGAATGCACAGATAGTACCAGACAACATTGTGAATAATTATTTACAAATATAAATTATGAATCTCATATAAAGCATGCAGAGACAAGGAAAAAGACTGAAGATGAAAAGAAAATGAAATAGAAGCCTGAGAACAGGAATCCTATTACTTAAAGGTTTTCAAAGAAGTCTTAGATCTTAGTTCAATTGTTTTGAAGAATACACACACACACACAAACATGAATAAAATATGAGCCTTCTTTCAGGGATTAATAAGGGAAATCGTTTGGATCACAGAATATATAAACAAATAAATGCAAATTCTATTTTTCACATAGTCTGTAACTTTTGTTCCTTTGAGGAGCAAGACTTTGGATGAAAATAAGTCACTGAAGACTCAATCGAGTGCTGAATCATTGCATATATAACATCCCTTTTAAGAAGTACTGGAGCAGAGGAATACATTCAGAATGACTGGGTGTCTGCTGTCCATCATTCACACTCACCCAGATTACTAAATATACTGATAATCCTAAAGATAACCGTGCACATTGCATTGCAATAACAGATTCAAACCCTACTGCTGCTTTTATAATGTGATAAATCCAGCAGCTATCCCACAACCAACCAAACACACCACTAAGTCATATTAAAAACAATTATGAGAAAATGTCTCAAGGCTATCAGGAATAGAATATTGAAGGACAGAGCTTCTATATACATTGCTTTGAAAATCAAGCTGCTGTTGCCACTTTGAAGAATATCGGTAAAGCTGTATATATCAAACACATGATGAGATCCATTTGTGTTGACTCACTGTAATTATATATTCCCAATCGCTTGCATCGCTGTTTTTAGCCCATCTAGAAAAAGTTATTTTTACTCCTTATTTCATCCGTCTTTCTCCTTTCCATGCTGTTACCTAAAATAGCGGCTGCCTCAGTCTCCTACAATTTTGTTACATTAAATTGGGAATTTGAGATTCCTAAGAGCATTACTTGAACATCAGAACGCAGTCAAGGTCACACCGAAAACTTCACTTCACTTCACAAAGTCTGGAATAGTATAAGATCAGTTTTAGCAATACCTAACCCGATCCTTAACCCTATCCCTATCCCTATCCCTAACTCTATCCCTATCCCTAACCCTATCTCTAACCCTAACCCTGGCCCGGTGTGCTCGTCTGCTCATAGCTAAATACAGCTATTCTGTTAGAAGCCTGTTAGGCAACTTTTGTTCTTGTATCGTTAAAAGTATTTTGTTTTTGATTTCATTCAATAAAAGTGTGCAGCCCTGCGCTTACAGCCTCTGACTCCTGCTCCAGTGTTTCGGCACTGGATACCACTCTCTTGTCCAGCGCGGTCAGACCTTGAACCACAGCCTCTGACTCCTGCTCTACTGTTTCAGCACTGGATACCACTCTCTTGTCCAGCGCGGTCAGACCTTGAACCACAGCCTCTGACTCCTGCTCTACTGTTTCAGCACTGGATACCACTCTCTTGTCCAGTGCGGTCAGACCCGCACTATACCTAGATTGAGAGTATGGGAGAGCAGTGCTATTCCTAAGCACAGAACAAGCGTGTTTGTTCAGTAACAAGGTTGAGGTTGCCTGGGGCTAGCAGAACCAAACCAGCACCCAGAAGCTTTGTCAGCGCTTGAGTTAGTAAATCATTGAATTATGAAAACACACATTTGCCTCTGGTTTTTTCTTATTCATATGTGGAAATGTAACACTGTTTCCACTCATGTGATAATGTTAGTAGGAAGTGATTATTAAATATGTTAGCTAGGCTCTTCCAAAGTGCTGTACATGACATGCCCATGTCCAAGGAGATAATCAATATAACTGCTATATTATTATTTAGCACTTTAGTGTTGTTGGGTTTTATATGGTTACTGAAATATGCCTTTGGTAACAAAACAAGGTATATTTCAGTGACCAAATAATTTTTGAGACAACAGCATAGCCTTTTAAAATGTTTTTTATAACCTTTATCCAAAAACTGTGAAATCTGCTTAAATAACCGAGCAAATTCAAATAAATCCACTCACAATAAAATAATTTTGTTTAAAACAACAACAGTATCTACATTTACTTTCAAAGGTTTTAATATTACTGCTGCCCCACTTGTAAATGTAGGCCAGGGACTTAATATTCCAATTGCATGCCTTTACCAGTAGATCATTTGCATTTAACATTCAAGATTGGCAACAAAAATGAAAAGCTATTCTAAAACACATTCGTAATTAATTGGTCATGTGTGGGTTCCCATCCTTGGTTCACATCTGGATATAAAGAACTGGAGGATCCTTCTTCTCCCTCAGCACATGGTCCT
The DNA here is from genome assembly GCF_902713425.1 of Acipenser ruthenus. Lineage (NCBI taxonomy): Eukaryota > Metazoa > Chordata > Actinopteri > Acipenseriformes > Acipenseridae > Acipenser > Acipenser ruthenus. Next base: position 83,986,834 of record NC_081193.1, on the reverse strand, counting down.
AACCCATCAAAAGGTAGGTCCATCTCATTTGCATAATGGTCTTTTTTTAAAGGAAGGTTTTTGGGGCATAAAAGCAACTTTGACATATTTAAAGTAATCAGATAGGCCGCAGGCAATCTAATTTAAAAACAAATCATTATACAACCCCCTGGTAAGAAAAACAAATAGCTTAGCAACAACAAGTTTGTTATCACACTGAAGTGATGTATAGCTGATGGACAGTATATTTGAGTGTTTCTATTTTTTTATTGATTTAGATTCTTAACCAATCAGATGTTCAATTCTTTCTTTGACCACCTTTTCCTCTTATTGTTCACTTCTCTCTCTCTCTCTCTCTCTCTCTGGAAGCATGGCTGGGAGAGTAAGGGAAGAGAATTAAAACAATCACAAGCTCTGCAGGACTCCTCACTGGATTTCACAGCTCCGCATACACCGCGGTATGAAAGGGTTGCCATTTGTTATTGCACTAAATTTTTATCAGAAATAATTCCAACTACTCATTTTACAGTCAGTCATTAAAGAGTAAGTAGCGGGGTTCTGACAATCTAGTAGCACTCTAACCATACTCACCACCCGACTCCAGAGCTGACCCATAGACCAGGCTCGAGCAACTGGGGAAGTGGTCTCTTGGCCAAACACTCCTGTGGCCTCAACCACCACTCTCTTTTCCCACAGAGACCAGTCCCATGCACAGTCTTAGCCCACCGCTGCCACAGGGTTTATTCCTGGCTGCTCTCGAAAATCAAGGGAGGGGCGAAAGAATTATCGCCATATCAACTTCCAGGGCAGCTGTAGCCTACCTGAAAAAACACTAAAACCACACATTAACAAATCCACACACCACAATCATATATCAATCCCATGTTTCGGTTCCATTTTTTAATTTGAATTCTCAATGTAGCTATTTCTTCCAATCAAATTTGGCTTGCACTGTATTTCAGAAACATCTGTTCCTCTCCCGGCTGGAATAAAACTAATACCCTTAATATAAAAACCTGCATTTTAAACCATTTGCCTGTTCTCTCTTTTCCACGATTCCATTGCTAATTCATGTCCCAATCCTGCCGACACACGTCAAATGTAACGGCAGTATCAAACAAGTATAGGAGAGACCTGGCGTATTCGGATTACTGCATGGCATAGTGATGGTTTATCCTGAGCGTAGTTGCCCCTGCTGTCGCTGTGCTCTCCCCTATATTTGTTTGACCCCCCCGTTACACACAGTATTCTATAACCCTCTATACCACAGCTACACCTTCAGCTTCTTCACTTCACTGCTACAATACAGTTTCTATTAACAATAATGGCTCCAAGAGAAACTCCATGCAAAATATGCCTGTGTGTTATGATTTATTAAGTGGCATTTTATTCCTAAATACAAAATCTACTTGGTAAAACAAGCACCCATTAGCCAAATATTGTCAAAGGTGGATATGCAGTTAGTTAGAGAACGGTTGTATATTATATATTGTATATTATGCCCCTAAAGTAACCTAGCACTATCAGGTGTCTACTGTGTCTCCAAGGTAACTTGTAAGATCTCTCTGATGAACACGTATCAATGCATCAATGCATCAGACCATGCTGCTGCTAAAACCTGTGTGAAAGGTGTTTGAATATTCAGAAAAACAGGACACAGAGAATCACCAAATAAGCACTCTTTCAAACACATTTGGCCTCAGCTCCCCAAGGTAATTACTCAAGTGCTGTACTTTTGCATAGTATCTGTCACCTCGATCAAAGCAGGTTATATTCATTGCCTACTTTGATTATAAAGTTTTGTACCTCAAGACATCCAGTTTAGCATGTTACAAATATACAGCAGGAGTTCTCAAGCTTCCCTTCACTGAGACAATCTCACGGATACCCCCAACTTGTGTAGCGAATGGCTTGAACTTGGTGCAATTCCATGTGATACCTTTAGTAAACGCATATCAAAGTGTAAAAGCACAGTGAAAGCATAGTAAAGCATACCTAAGCATTGCAGATAATAGTAAGGTATGTCAAAGCATATTAATAAACCTGTCAAAGCAGGGTAAACTATAGTAAATGCACAGTATAACCATAGGAAAGCATGGCAAAAATGCAACAATATTGTGCAAAAATATCAGGGTAGTTCAGTTGCTGGCAGCTGAACTGAACCATGTACATATTCACTGTGTATAAAATGCGATAGATTATGCATGTTATTGTGAAGCTTTGACTTTAATAAGAGAATTTGAAGATACAAATCTAAACATCAATTTCAGGTGGTTTTGCTGTGCTAATCCAGGTCTTAAAAATCAAATATGTTCATTCATAATAGAACAGTGATGTCAACAGCATTATACTCATTCTTAGAATGGAAAGCCTTTGATGGGATTTGAATTTGGCACTCAACCCAGTAAAGGCCTTTTAACTGGAGCTGGTGTACAGGTAACTGCTGTAATTTGCACACATCTTTCCTCTTGTGTATTTTACATTTCACTTTACTGGAGTATTCAGTGAACGAACCCCCCCGTTTAAAGAACCAATGAATAAATATTCATTTTCTTGCTGTGGGATTGTGTGTCTCTAATTTCCAAGTTTCCCCCGAGCAATAGCAGGATAATGGAGACAAGCCACCCAAAGCTGATCATAATCGCAATAGAGACAGACGAAAACAATGGTCTTTCTGCTTTCTCCTCTTTTACTTCCCTTTACTATATTTGTTTTTCTGGTCCTCTTTTAAAATGTCTTTTATCATATCCAAACTTTTATCATAGACTCCTGTCATCCTGTAGAGCTTTTGGACATAATCTCACGCAGCGTTTATTTTATACAAATGTATTATAACATATGTGTGTGTACCGGGTTATTAGAAATTCTGGCAACCAAGTATACCTGACAAAGCTTTGTAGTCACAGCCCAGCCATAGACTATCCCTAAGTGATTGGAGCCCCACCTCATGTAGGTAAGTTATTGACAGTGGTGCCTTGGCAGTGCATTTTTTCGAACCCCCACACTTAACAATTGAAAATAAATCTAATTAGTATAAATAAATTATGTTTTTCATATTTATATGACACAGTCAGTGTCTCCTATGAGACGTAGCCATTGCAGTGCATGTCACTGAATCACACTGAATAAAAAACCCTGTTACCAAAACCTTGTATTGCAGTCTTACAAAAAAAATCTGATTCTGAACCACAAAATACATGGTACAGTATTTATAAATAGCAAAGCTCAACTACTATAAGGTTTTTAAAATGGTCCAACTACTGGTGAGATAGATGTACAGCACCTTGCGTACAGTTCACTGAAGATCAATAGTGACACCTTGTGGTTTATTTAGGCTCTGCAGATTTTTAATTCCAGTGCATGAAACTCCTTTGACAAATAAGGAACACCAGACACATAGCATCTGTTTAGCACACAGCCTGTCTTTACCTGGCACTGGTATTCTGCCTTATAGACATGAATATGAGCAAAGAAACAGAACCAGATATGAAATGCTATGTGATACCAGCAGTTCAAATAATGTGGGCGCTAATTGATGTTACAGCCATTGTAATATGAATGAATGAACTAAATTAGTTATAAGAGTGGTTATAGTTTTATGACTCTGAGGTTATTTTTCTGGATTTCTTCAAAGTCAACAGAAAAAAAACAATCTGAATATGTGTGGAATACTTTAGTTAATGGAAGTGCAAATCAGGTACGATTCATGAAATGATTTTGTTAGCTGCAATTGCATTAGTTTTTTGGGGTTTCTAATTGTACCTGGTGTTTACAGTACAAGTTTTTATAGACAGAAATAAATCAGAGACTCACATAACCATGGCCCCCTGGGAGATTGTCCATCCCTGCTTCAGACCAATCTCCTGCTCACTGTCTACTGCACTGAACACATTATAACGAGCAGTGGTACCATCACAGCATTGTGGCTTCATATCATGCCACAATGTGAAAGTGTTTTGCCTGCTGTGGTTAAATCTCTAACTTACTGTGCCATGTTTATAAGCAAGGAAGAGGCCAAAGTAAAGAGTAAAGAGGACAAGAACATTCGTTGTTGTGCCCAGAGTAATCTCTATATTCTACAAGTGAATACACATCTCACTAATATATTGATCTATCCTATAAAAATGATCCAATGTCAAAGGAGACACACAGGGTTGTAATTCATGTTTCTTTTATACAAAGGAAACCCACAATTTCTAGAAAGCAATTATAGTTGACAATATATCATTGGCTAGGCAAGTCTATAGGGAAAGCTGCATCCAAATAAACAGTGCCACTGATTGCCAGTAGGTGGCACAGTACAACACCTCCAGTCAGTCTTGTAATTTTATAGTGTAGAAAGTACTTTCACAAATAAGAACCACATTTATCAATTATTCACATTGTGTACCTACATTACCTTTTTCTTTTTCATTTTGCACAATATATATATATATATATATATATATATATATATATATATATATATATACATACAGTGCCTATAGAAAGCCTACACCCCCTTGAACTTTTTTCACATTTTGTTGTGTCAGTGTGTCATTTTGTTGTGTTGAGTTTCATTCATTTAAATGAGGATTTTTTTACACTTATCTACACGCCATACTCCACACTGTTAAGGGGAAAAAGTTTTTATTGAGAAAAAATATATATATTAAAAATACAAAACTGAAAGATCATAACTGGATAAGTCTCCACCCCTCCTGAGTTAATACTTGGTGGAAGCACCTTTTGCAGCAATTACAGCTGTGAGTCTGTTGGGATACCAACTTTGCACACCTAGATTTGGCAATATTTGACCATTCTTCTTTACAAAACTGTTCAAGTTCTGTCAAGTTCCTTGGGGAGCGTTGATGGACAGCAATCTTCAAGTCATGCCACAAATTTTCGATTGGATTTAGGTCAGGGCTCTGACTGGGCCACTCAAGGACATTTACCTTTTTGTTCCTTAGCCACTCCAGTGTAGCTTTGGCTGTGTGCTTTGGGTCATTGTCATGCTGAAAGGTGAACTTCCGTCCCAGTTTCAGTTTTCTTGCAGAGGGCAGCAGGTTTTCCTCAAGGACTTCTCTGTACTTTGCTCCATTCATTTTCCCTTCTATCCAGTCCCTGCCGATGAGAAACATCCCCATAACACGATGCTGCCAGTAGGGATGGTTTTCTTTGGGTTTGCGCCAAACATAACGCTTTGCATTTAGGCCAAAAAAGTTGCATTTTGGTTTCGTCAGACCACAAAACTTCTTGCCACATGGCTACAGAATCTCCTGAGTGTTTTTTTGCATACTTCAAACGGGATTCAAGGTGGGCTTTCCTGAGTAATGGCTTCCTTCTTACCATCCTACCATACAGGCCAGATTTGTGGAGTGCTTGGGATATTGTTGTCACATGCACACTTTGACCAGTCTTGGCCATAAAAGCCTGTAGCTCTAGCAAAGTTGCCATTGGCCTCTTGGTAGTCTCTCTGATCAGTCTCCTTCTTGCTCAGTCATCCAGTTTGGAGGGTCGGCCTGATCTAGGCAGGGTCTTCGTGAGGGCATACACCTTCCACTTCTTAATAATCGTCTTGACCGAGCTCCAAGGGATATTCAAGGCATTTGATATTTTTTTATACCCATCCCCTGATCTGTGCCTTTCAACAACTTTGTGGTGGGGTCAATTTCTCTCTCCAGGTGAAATGACTAAGGAAGGGCAAGGCTATGTGGTTTATTTAATCTAGTGAGGTACCACATATCTTGGTTTAAATGAAAATACAAACACAAGCCGCTCATTTGAGACCTCTATAGTGAATTGGTGCTTCTTAAATGTATGTTTTTTAAATGTATTGCATAAACACATCTGTACAAACTCTGTTCCTGTTTGAAATGGTTACACAGACCTTGGGTGCGTGATTTAAAAGCATTTTGTCAGGCGCAGCATATTCTCACCAATCAAACAACAAAGTATTTCCCCTTCAGCTACCAGCTTTAGCATTATGTACACAGGGTGTTATATTTCCAACTCAGAGGAAAGATTGTTTGGAATGAACTGTCAGAATTCCCAGGCCGAAGACCACTTGAAATAGTCTAAACTTTGAATGCAGCATTTGTTTTTGTATTCGTGTGAAATCCTGCCAGATTTTTTTATTTCCCCTAATCATAGCTTGAAAGTGTTTTATTTTTTACGCCTCTGGTAGCTAATGTACTAATCAACCAATCAGAACCTGAGCAGTCACTCAGCCAGGAGAACATTTGCAGTGTTTATTGACCTTTGTAAATACTTTCTGTCATGAATACACTTGGTTTGGAATTACTTTTACATTTCATTCTATATACCAAGAGCGAAAAAACAGTAATGCGATGCAATTCACCCACTTTGTGAACCCTAAACAATTGTCTCTCTCTGCCCAATTTTGAATGCAAAGACAAATGCAAATTACCAGCACCATTTACTGGAAGGAAGCAATGTAGGTGCAGCTATGAGCAGGCCAGGTAAATCATTGTTCTGAGTAATTGCTGGCTTGTTTTAAACTGCTAACATTTTGAATGAGCTACCCGTGCAGGTCCACTGTCATAACTCAATAGCATGCCATGTTGTGTTATTGAACCAGCACAGTCATTAGGATGTAAACTGTTTTCTTTTTGGGCTGGAATCAAGGCAACATCTAGAGTGTTATCTGATGTTATAGCCAATAGCCTTTAGGGTCGTGTTTTGCTGTTGCTAAGATATTAAACCCATAAATAGGACTTCTCTAACAAAATTGATGCATTTTAGTTATAGTGTGGGTTAATGCTTTTGAGCACACAGAAACACACACCACTAATCAGAAACTATTTAGAAATTCTAGAAGGATAATGTCATTTAAAAAAATGGGAAACTGATGTTTCTTTTCCCCAAAACCTGCACTTTATAGTTGAGGAGTCTGTAAAAAGAAACAGACATGACTTTATAGTCTGTAATTCAAATTTTAACAGTGGTATAGTTGAAATGATGTGTACACAGATGTTATGGCCTCTGTTTGCTTTTAATTTTGAGAAGGCTAAAAAAAACTATTGTTTCAATTAAGCAGTGCCTTTTTAGTGAGTCTTGACTATACTCAATCAGTTAGGCCAACGAAACAACAACCATTTAGCAAACCGCTGAGAAAACAATGTGTAAAGAACACATTTACTGTAATTAACATTTATTTAATCAGAATCTCTACATAAAGCACACTAAAGCAGCTTTGTCAATCAAGTTTCATTGTACACAAATGTATAATTCTTGGATGATTGTTTCCTACATACCCCCACAGCTTCTCCTTTTGTGCACTTATTAGAAATGTTGTTGTGTGTCCAGTCTGTTTGCATTCACTAAAGGTAGTTTAAGTTGTAGGAACACAATCTCTGTCACTCACTGAACTAAATGGCTACATGCATTCCACTATATGCAGCAGCAAGAGAACATCAATGCTACCGCCAAGCTCTGCCGTATTGAAGCACAGGGAAACAAAATGAAAATCGAAACAAAGGGGAAAAAATACGATTTCTGCGATCTGCATACACAAGTATGTGCCACTGCTGCATATCAATAGTAATCCTGTCTGTATACTTCCTATGTCTTTGCTAACTGCATAAATACATTAGTTCCCAGCATTATCACTGGAGAAGGAAATACATCACTGTAAACAAATGTGTTTTCTTTGACTAGGTAAAACAATGTGTGTCAGTGTCCACTGCTTACCAGGGTAGCAGTTCTCACTGCGGTGATCTGCATGTTCCTTTTGTCTGATACGGAGATGGCTTATTATCTAGGCAGTCCTGCTATGCTACTGCAGGCATCTGATTAATTTAGCATTATAAGTGCAATGACCAGGAGGCGCCTCTTACATTGCTTTACTGTAGCATAGAATGGGAACGTACATTGCTCATGAGGAATGTGCATGGTCGGTAAATAATAAGTCTTATTTCAGAATCCTGCAGGCTGTTTTTCAGTCTGGAGGTAAGCTTGATTGTTACAAGCAGGGAAACTAAAGCACTTCCTCTGTTAATTTCATGGAATATCACAGACATTCGTGTTCAGTGCATTTCAGTGTGAATCTTTCACCACGCTTTTCAAAGCGCTGTCAGTCTGTGTTCCAACTGCCTAAAGTGACCACAGAGCCTTAGGAAAGACCTGAAAACAGAGATCAGTCAAACGGGTGAGGTCAGGAGCAACATAAGCTTTCTTCCAATAAGGAGCTGTTCCTTGCAGTGTGAAATGTATACAGGCACCCAGTGGTAGACATAGCAAAATCAATTTGGGGCCAGTTTACCGCTCTTTACTGACATGTAACTGCAGAATACTGAGTTAGTACGTATACTTACCAAACATTAGTTGATGCACGTCTTCAGCATTTCATGGCAGCAAAATCATCTGCAATCTTGTCCGCGCTCTTTTCTTGAGTGTTCGTGTTCTATGCCCGACAAGGCTAGTCCTGATAGTCTTTCTTGACACACGGTACTTCCGCCTGCATGTGTACAGAGCATTCAGAATATTCTAGTATTCATAATTTGATTTGGAATACTAGAATATTCCGAATGCTCTGTACACATGCAGGCGGAATTCTCTTATTCTTTTCATATTCCGCGTTTCCATGGTGAACAGAATATTGCCTTTACGCCATTAATGCATGCGCGCCTTGCTTCCCACTGCAAAACAAAAGAGTGCTGATTGTAGTAAAATAGTTTGTTGTTTATTGTGAAGAGCTGGTGGTGCGGACATATATTTCTGTTATTTGTTTTTGTTTTTTTCAGATATGGAATCTGATAGTTTGAGATTGTGTAGATGCTTGTGGGGTGGGTCTTCCCTTACCGGAAAAAAAAAAAAATTACATCTATTGAGAAATATAATGCAATATATTGATTAATGTATTTCAATATATTGAAGGCTACAAAACATATTCAACAATATATACCAATATATTATTCATTATATTGCACAATATATTAAACATTATGTTATATTACTTGTTTTTTTTATTTGAATATGTTTGGTAAGTGGTTGGTAGTCATACAAGTGCATGAAACAACAACACATAGGCATTTAAGAGAGGTATAAACCTCATGACTAAAATGACAATACATTGTATGCCAATAAATTTTGACATTTTCTTTTTCCATAAGGGCAGACATGAAAAATGACCGAGGCACTTGCCTGTGCTCCCCCCACCCACCCCAGTTTTTCTTTCTAACTGAATGAGGGTTGCAGCTCCAGCTTTTCAGCTGATCAGTCGATTTGATTGGCCGTTTGGCTCTGTTCTGATTTATTCTCATGAATATGCATTTGACTTCTACTAATGTGATTGGCCAGCTGCAAGGCTCCTTGCAAACAGCAGCCCTATGAACTCGACACAACCCTCAACTCAACTACCAGTGTCAGTCACGCACTGTCTGAAATAAACCTTCAAGTATCCCACTCACTTCAAATGCAAAAAGGGATGAAATGCATTTTTAATTGTGGCAAAGCAACGTGTAAAAGGGCCTAAATAAAGAATTATTAGTATGATTTTAACCGAGACACGTGCCTCGGGTGCCTCATAGCTGGCTACAGCCTTGTATTTAACTTACAAGAAACAGGCACACCATGGACGACCTAAAGTTTGTGGTTTTAGAAAAACTAAAATTAGATAATAAACAGTATAAAATAAATTAAATAGATAAATAGACTAGATACTGTGATGCCTGAATGTTTAAATAGAAAGGAACAGTAGATAATTTCATCATTAGCTATATAATGAATTACATCACAAAGACATTAGATTTAAAGAGAAATAAACGTGTGGTTACCATGGCATCAAAAGCCTATCAATACCTCCAATGTTTGTTTTCAAACACACTTTCCCTAGACAAAGGTATGTTAAACATACCAAAATGTTGGTAAGTTGGCTCTTTGAGCAAAACACATACACACACTATTAATTAATTAATTAATTAATTAATTATTACAAGTAGCATTCGAGTTAAGGTGAGTGAAAGCAATAAATTAAAAAACAAATGGGTTGTAGGGAGATATGCAAATAAATCATTACAAGAGCCAATCAAATCGCGTGAAAGTGGCAGATTCGATTGGCTCTTATAATGCTTTATTTGCATATGTCCCTACAACCCTTTTGCATATATATATATATATATATATATATATATATATATATATATATATATATACATATATATATATACATATATACATATATATTTACATATATATATATATACATATATATATATATATATACATATATATATATATATACATATATATATATATACATATATATATATATATATATATATATATATATATATATATATATTCTTACCTTACTCCTGGGCCCCATAGCTATGCTATGGCTGCTACGGTGGTATGTACGCCACTGCAAACAACCTAACGCTTGACACCTTGATTCTCAAAAATGCGTCAAAAGAGGGCTCCCGAGTGGAGTGCAGAATGCGCCTTACAGCTTGGACGTCGCCTGAGGTCGGCTGACTGCACACGCTTCGGAGGACAGCGTGTGTTTGTCTTCGCTGCTCCAGTCAGCGCAGGTGTTGTTGCGGTGGGCTGAGCCTAAATGCAATTGGGCATTTCAAACTGGGAGAAAAACGCGCTAAAAATTAATTGGCGATTACTAAAAAGAAAAAAAAAAAGTGTCAATAAATCAAGCTGATATTTTGTTTTGCTGAAGGTTCACCCGTCTACGTAAAGCAGTAGTTACTTTTTTATTGCAAACAATATTGCCAAGAGACACCGAAATAATACACACAGGCTCCACCAGCTGACTTTGCTTTATCCCATATATTGACCACCCCTAACAGGCCGAATATCCTACGATTTTTATGAGTGGCAGAGACAGCAGTTGGTCTGACAAAACTAGACATGCTGCTTATAAATGAGTATGCTTGATACCAGTTTATAGAAGTGCACTTCAGTGTTTTTTTTTTTTTGTAACCTACATCCTGGTACGGAATTTGCATTAAAGCAAGAATCAGTAGGCTTATTACTGTGTTTTAATGCATTCAAACTAACTTTATAAAATAATACATCTGAATAATACACCTCATTTTAGGCACTTTTTTTTGCTGTCAATTGTAGCAGTCACACTACAAAAAAGGAACTGGCATTGCATTTTAAAAGAGTGCACTCAACCCTCACTCATTAGGGTGCTCGGACCAGGGTACCTCTGATTATTATTTATTTCTTAGCAGACACCTTTATCCAGGGCAACTTACAATTGTTACAAGATATCACTTTTTTTTTTTTTTTTTACATACAATTACCCATTTATACAGTTGGGTTTTTACTGGAGCAATCTAGGTAAAGTACCTTGCTCAAGGGTACAGTAGCAGCGTCCCCTACCAGGGATTGAACCCACGACCCTCCGGTCAAGAGGCCAGAGCCCGAACCACTACTCCACACTGCTGCTCTATATATGATGTAGGCTACAAAGACAATAAATCATGAAAATATTTACAGCAGAATAATAATAATAATAATAATAATAATAATAATAATAATAATAATAATAATAATAATAATAATAATAATAATGCATTTGACAATTATAATATTTCTCTATCTGAATGAATGACTGTCCAGCAGAGCAGCTAGTTCATTTAGTATATTTAGTATATTCTAGTTATGGAGCTGCTAGTTCAGTTATCTGAACAGGGGTCTGCAGTGGAATTACGCCTACAGTATCACTAGTTCATGCAGTCGTGACTGCGGTTCTGTGATGTGTCGCGCGGGTTGCCGTAGCGATGATCTCTGTCACTCCTTCAGCGATTGCCAAGATGGACGCTGCGTATGCAGAGAGCTGCCTGGACTCTGCAGGCGGATAGCGACTTTGGGGAGCTCGAGAGACGAATTTAGCAACTTCTGAAAAAAGTGCAAGCGTCCAACTTCGACCAGCCATGGTGGGGCCCATGCACAGATAGAAAAACACCAACATTCACTCCCAACATGGAGCCTAGCGCGCTCAACAGGTAAGCAAATCCGAAGGCATTGCACCGGTTAAAAAACATTAAACTACACAACCAGACCGGTGAGGCGCCAAATAGTGATCTTACACTTTCAATTAGAGAGACCTGTAACAGCGCCTGCGTACCAGCGTGCAGCTGCCTTCCTGTCAAATAGTGAGTAGCTTGCAGCTGCATCCTTAGTGCCTGTTGTACAGGGTCTGGGAGTTGCAAAGTTTTTTTTTTTTTTCATGTTCTGCAAAAATGTGCTTGGATTTCTTGGTGGACAGTTAAAAACAAGAAGCTTTGTGAAAATGCTCTGGGTTTAAGCCTGAGGTAATTGCAAAGTACAGTTCGATTACAAACTGCATCTTGTAGGATGTGTGCGGACAACATTGCACAACTGGACAATTGTCTGCACATCGTAAGTGACTTTTCTTTAAATGTATCCAAAAGTTCTAAAAAGCATAAAATAAAAATAGAAGTGTGCAAAAACAAAATTTGTTTTTTATATTTTAAACCCGTGATATTCTTTATATATATATATATTTTAAAAATTGAATATAATATATTGCAGATGTGAAATTGTGATTTAGTTCATTTTGAAGTAATCTCGGGTGTTTTTGCTTAATCGCTTATGTTGTGATTGGTTCTACATAACGAGCAAGATATGTACAGCAGAAACATTGTTATGAATTCCATGGAGAGGTGATGTGGGTATAGCGACTACAGAAATCGCCTAGTTTATTTTTCAGCCTTGTGACCATTCCTTAAAATAGGCGAATGACCTGTTCTACTGCAAATGTGCGTTCTATATAATCTTTTAGATTTTTCAATTGTAAATGCATATTTACACACAGGCGTTTGGAGATATTTTCCCCATGCAGGTTTGCAAAAATTCGGTAAACAAGTGCAACAGTCCATGTTAAGATTCGACTCTGACTGACATGTCCTGTAATGTTCAGCAACAACAGATTTACAATTCACTCGACGGATCGTAGCACAAGCAGGCTTTTTGTTATCTGGTGCCAGATTAGGAAATACAGAAGTGTGCAAATGTGCGCAATTTGGGAGTTTTGCCAGGTGATTAAAAAAGCAAAAGACACAATCCTTGCATAATATTTGGTTTGAAAAGCAATGCTGTGATATTTGTAACGTTTTTGAATATGGCAAAATTGGGATTTAGCTTTGTGGATGCACGGCGTTTTTGTGGATGCATTTGGACGTCATTCTTAAATAATTATATCAGCAAACACATTTGAGAAACTTTTTTTTTTTCTTAACTGTTTATAAAAATAAAAACATGTCGAGGTTAGATTCCTGGAAGCTCTGGTCATAACATGTACGTCATTGTGCTTTTTTTTTTTTTTTTTTTTTTTTGACATGCAATCTGTTGTTTTGGAATGCTCATGCTACAGTATGTTGGCCAGTAACTGTAGTTAAGATAAGCAATCTGCAATAATTTTAGAATAATGAATTCTTAATTACACACATTTGAGATTTAACATTTGCTAAATATAAAGCTCCAAATGCAGGTTTGCACAACATAAAGGTCTGGTTTAGCGTGATATTCGAGTAAAACCCACACTACAATGCTGGTAAAATGCCATTATTTCAGAAGGATTTGCTGTGGTTGTTGGGATTAAAACATAGCCCTTTGTCTCCTGTTTTATGTGTCATTAAGGGTGTCTGGGTTGAGTTTGCTCAGTTCCTTACCGAGATAAATCAAGTTGAATTGTAACATTTTGTGGCCTCTGATTCTATTAAATTCACATGCCTGTCACATGCAGTTCATTTGTTCATTCAGGGGGTTCTAGCTTGTGAAATAGTGCCATGCATTTACCTGTAATGCACATTCAAGGGGTTCTAGTTTGTGAAATAGTGCCATGCATTTACCTGTAATGCACATTCAAGGGGTTCTAGCTTGTGAAATAGTGCCATGCATTTACCTGTAATGCACATTCAAGGGGATCTAGTTTGTGAAATAGTGCCATGCATTTACCTGTAATGCACATTCAAGGGGTTCTAGCTTGTGAAATAGTGCCATGCATTTACCTGTAATGCACATTCAAGGGGTTCTAGCTTGTGAAATAGTGCCATGCATTTACCTGTAGTGCACTTACAGTTTCAATGCATATATCAAATGTGGAGCTTTGAAAGAATCACGTTATAGGAGACATGTATTTTCATTTTAACCTGTCAACACTAAACAACCAGAAAGACAACTTTGACTTGACCAAATAAGTATTTTCAGTGTGTGTGTTTGTCTATCTATCTATCTATCTATTTATCTATCTATCTATCTATATGTCTGATTTTTATTAAAACATTTTTATCAGTTATAATTATTGTATTTTTCAGTGCTTATTTGTAGCTATTTTCGAGTTTTATTAAATTTTTTTTTTTTCGGGACTTTTGTTTTTCGTTTTTGATATACTGTATGAAATTACTGTTTTCAGCTACTTTCCAAAATGCTTGAGCTTTTTTTTCTGTCATAATATGTATAGTAGTAACTTGACCGTACTTGCACACTTAAGTTGTACCTTCTTTCCTTTGCTGTCTTACAATGAAATCCCTCTGGTCACGGGCACATTCTTCTGGGGTTTTTGTGTGTACACATTTTTGTGCATTTCGCCACAATTCTGTTTTAAATCCTCCGTATTTTAACTGTAATACATCTTTAAATCCCGCTAACAAGCCTCCAGCCTGATTGTAATCTCGTTTCAAATCTCGCAAGCGGAGTCTCCAATAGAAATGTAGGAATGTGCTGTCACTCAGTAGTTGGGGCGGGTTTAAAGTATTCAGAACGAATCAATGATGGATGTAAGTCAGGAAGGCGGGACATTTGCCCAGCAGCACTGGGAAATGTATTTATTATTATTTTTGTAGTAGGTTTTATTTTTTAATGGGAAAAGGGTAAAGTCAATGTGAATTGATTAACCATTTCCACAGTTGTTCCGGTGTTTATTGGCTATCCGCCAAATTCATTTTTTTTGTGTCGGGTGTTTTATCGGTTAAAACCGAAAATCAGAAGCCCAAGTTCTAATCAGTAATCATCACAAGTAGCTCTGTCTGGGTTTCATTTCCTTCTGTTGTGTTTTCCAAGTTATCTGCTTGACTCCTTTTTAAAAGTTTCAAATAGTAAAGGTGGTTGGACAAGAATTCAAGCATTTAAAAAAAAAAAAAATCCAGTATTATTTGCAGCATTAGCAAATGAGAGTTAATCTCAACACTGACAATGCCTAAATGTCTTAATCTGGATTTTCACCAAGTGTTTGCTGAATTTTGAATATGGGTCCTTAAAGCACGTACACTCAAGGTTGAGTAAATGCTCAGAATTATTTAACTTTTAAACATTCTATTTACTGCAGTTATAGATGCATCAAAGACACCATTTTAAACATTTCTTGTAAGCTGTTTGTTGTAACTCATCTCCCCTTGATTTTACATCGATTGAAAGACAGTTCCGTTTGCCAGAGGGTTTGTTTATGACTTTTTTTGTGTTTAATTTTTGTTTAATATACTCATGCATTTTGCAAGGCGGTAGCATCTGCAAGCAGCTCATTAACAAATCACCATTGTTGTGCAGCAGTTGGGTGGAGATGTGCCAGTCAGGGAAATTTTGGCAGGGCTGTTCAAGTGGATAGCAATGCAAGCTGTTTCACTGTGTTTCTTTCCGGTGCACTGTGTTACATTTTAACACCTTTAAGAAGGGGTGAAAGGGAGTCCTGGTGTAACCTTATTCTCCAATCCCTAGCAGTGTAGCCTTAACCATACGCTTGCTCCTCCTGGTTTCTGCAGCCTAGGAACCCATTGCTAGTTTACATGATTTTAGATATCTGGTGAATCAATTAAGTGTTTTCTGGTGCCTCTTCAAAGCAGTCAACAAAGACTTGTTTTGCTTCTACTACTGTATATCTAGTTGTAAACTATTTTTAACAACAGTGTAGTGGGTCAAGCTTATTGGCTCTCTCCGTACATTTTGAAGGGGATCTAAGAGCTCTATGTTATTGCTTAATTATCCCCATTGTATTAATGCATATGTCCCCAAATAATGAAACATTCAGAAATTAGACACCCACTAAAGAAAATAGTCATAAAGTCGAGCACCTCTGTCAGCTTCCCATTCAAATCAAAGAGCCAATAAATATAGTCAGACATTTGTCTGCTTTAGGTTTATCCCTATGACCCTATGAAAATCACTATTTTTTTGTAATGCGGTTGACAGTATGTAGGTAGGCCTTATTTAAGGACAGTTCTTTTCCTCCAGTTTCATATAAACTGCAGGGGTAATTGTAGTAAGCGGACTTCCAAAGTATTGAGCATATTGTAAGGGGAGCATTTTATTATGTGCCCTGTTTGTATCTTATTGTATTGTAGACCAGGGCCCCTCCAGTATGTCTGACATTGGGGCTAAGTTGAGTGGTGTATTCTCTTTGTGGGCAGAGTTCGGAAGTCGGGTACGCTTTGGTAAGTCATCTTGCGGGGCTGGTCAGAACAATCGGAGCCTGAGGAAGGAAGCAGCAACTCTGACTGAAAAGTGTCTCAGCATATCGTGTGGTTTTAGAATGGACTTGATACTTGGCCAGGCTTGCAGAGGAATAAACATAGAAATGAAAGCAGATCCTTTCCAGCTTGGCATTGTAAATCAAACTGCAGGATTTAAAATGTAAGTGTTTCTGGACCCCATGCTGTACCATACCAGGAGACATGACTCTGCAGTTTCAAAACGCCAGGCCTCCTGAATCTTTACAATAACAAGTTGCTGTGACCTGAAAGAACCAATAACAAGAAGTATTTGTCATTGACAAACTTTAATATTTTGTGTTGGCTATTTATCGTTGGTGAACTTGTATTGCTTAGGCTAAACTTGATAACCCCAGATCAGTTTCTCAAAGACATTATTTGATTTTTCAAATGTTTAAAGGTCTTGTAAATGCTTCTGACCATATTATTTCTCTGTACAAAGCATTGCATGTGAATTAGCCCTTTAGTAAGTACAGAGGCTTCGAAGTGTTTAATAAGTTATGAAAAATGATAGATAAATAATTCTGGAAAAAAGAAACTGAAGCTGTCAGATCCTGGTACTCGCAGGGATGCGCAAACAGTAAATGTATTTTTTATTATCTTTTTGCACAGAGCAGGCTAGTAATCGTATGGAATTTTCAGTTACTGTAAGTGAAGTGCTGGCTTATTTTACATGCAAATCAGGATGTCTCTCTGTTGATGTGTGTGGTTTGCACTAAGGCTGGATAAAAGAATGTACCTGTTAAAGTTGGGACTGCAGTTCTAATTTAACCTACACACGAGATTCAGGCTTGCCCGGTTCAATTTGGCTGACCGCTGGTTCTTCCTACACAGTGTGTTTCATTTTTTCAGGGTTGATTCAGGCACACTGGGCTTGATCTCCACCGAGACCATGGTCAAATCAGGACTGTTATCTGACGGGAATCTTAGAGTTGAAGCATTGAGGTACTGAAAGGGTTAACTTTTTATTTTTATTTATTTATTTATTTTTTAAAAAAAAAATTTTGAGAACCAAGTCGACACCCACAGAAATGCTTGTTACTACAAAACATTCCTAGCTGCTTTCAGTGTGTTTTGATGTTTTATTGATCCAGTGTGTTTCATGCAGTGTGAATGTGTGTTAGTTTCTAAAAGATTTGAGTCATTTAATGCTTTATACTAAACGCCTTTTTTATGCATTTTTATTATTTGTTTTCAAGTTTGTGGTACGAATTTTTTATGAGAAGTAATTTTAACCACAATATTTAGATTTTTGCACATTCCTGACATCAAAGTAAGCAAATTAGCCCGTGCATCTATCAACTTTATTGGCAAATTAATGACAACGATCTGAATAGGAGAATATATCTTAGTACTTCTAAGCAGATGGACTCTTTTGATGTCCACAGCACAGCTTAAATTGCCCTTAACTGTTGCACAATTCATAACAATGTGGTTATGGGTGTGCAGTTAATATAAAGGAGCCAATCACCTGTCAGAGCACAGAGAGTGTGGCATTCCTGTATCTTGATTGGTTGTTTCCAAGGCTGTCTGTGATTCTTATTTTCTTAGGAGCCTTTATATTATTATGTCTTCCTGTGGCTTTTGTTCAGTTCAGGGTTTTCATGATTAATTGCCAGGCTTGACAAAACAACGTCCTGAAAAAATGCTAAATGACACCCCTGAAAAAGGCTGTTGTTTATAAACCTGCATAAACACTGTTGTGCTGTTAGCCCTCTATGCAGCGCCATCAGAGGTGATTTGCAAGTTTATGCACATGCTGTAGGCCGCCAGCAATCGTCATGGTGGAGGTGGCTAATGCACATAAATACAGCTTTTTTTTTTGTTGTTGCTGATATTAATTTCACGAGTGAAATGTGTTCTCAATTAAGATGGAATATAGCACACTGCCAACAGGTGGTCCTGTTATTTTATTTCAAGATGGTCAACCTCCCCCCCCCACACACACACACACAAAAGGGAAGAGTATCAGCACCAGGCTAGCTTGCTATTGTAGTGTGAAATTGGATCCCTTATGTCTCCAGAAACGCAATTTGATTCTTACAGCCTTTCATTTTTCCCTCGTGTGAGTTCTAACTCACAAACCAGCTGTGACCTACACTTCAGAAAGTGCCAATCCTGAGTAAAAAGATTACTCACAAGTAGCAAAATAATAGCCACGCTTGCCACCTACTGACAATGGATGACCCCCCTCGCTGAACAGTGAAAGGACACATGCCTAGTCTCTGAATCCAAGATTACCTTTCTCTGACATTTGCAGAAATGCTTTGACTCGCACCAAGAAACCCCAACCCCCTTCTCTAAAACTGGTGTTCAGCAATGCTGCTATTAACATACCATCCTAAGTAAATTGTATAGCTGTAGTAAACCTAACCGGGACAACACCATAAACTGTAAAGCTTATGTATTTTTTTTTTTTTTTTTACCAAGTTGCAAGTTCTGTTTTTGGTTGCAGCTTTACACTGCTGTAGTATATCTGTGTCTTCAGAACTTTCCGGCTTGTGACTGGTTACGACAGGCTCATATCTAAAGAGAAAAAACAAATTGTGCTGTACTGTATTTAAATAAAATACTTGGGAGCCAATCTACTCATTTAGTTTTTTCTTATCTTCAGCCTTTGTAAGCACGCTAGGCTGTCCTGACTGTACAAAAAAAAAAAAAAAAAAAAAAAAAGCAGTGCATCGCGTAATAGGTTTTTTAGTTCTGCTGGAAACAAAACAAGTCTATCTGAAATGCAGTCTAAACCCATTGTATATGCACACGATTAACACTGTATGTATGCATGTAAATGAGTACACTTTTAGCCCCTTCATTGTCTATTTTTTCTGCAATTAATTCATAAGGTTGTTGTCAGACTTTCAGGTTATTTAATCTGTAATAAGTTTTATGTGTTTCTAGGTGACATAATCCTTTTTTTTTATTCATTCCAAGCTGATGTGTTAACTTTGTTTCCCACTGTTGAGAATATTTGCTAGTTTGCCAAGCCAATTAAGTACATATTTCGAAAGTTACTTTGTTGCTGCCTTCGTAGTGCATAAAACCAGCATTGAAATGGGGAACGGTCTGAGCACTAAAGGAAGTGTTGATAGAGGAAAAGCTGGGTCTGTGCGAGCAGGATATTCACGTGTGTATTGTCCTCTAACAGTGGTAATGACCGCTAGTAACTTCCATCTGACCAGAACAGTCTGTTACTTTTATCTTACTGTTACACTAAACACTTGCGGTGAAGTTCAGAATTATTTTCAGGATTAAAATGAATTGCACTCTGATTCATGAGATTTGGATCCTGGTACTGTAAACTTCAGGTAACCATCTGAATTACAACTTGACACTGATGTATAAACTACAGTATACCTAATACTGTTACTTCATTTTGAGATGCCAGTTGAATCAAATCTACAGTAACAGTATCCATTGCTTCGACGTATGGCTGCAATATTGTGCTATGTGACTTTTTTGGCACACCACCTGCACCTGGCATGGAACCAGTGTTTCTGAAAAGTAATGAACCGTATTGGAGATGAATACCTAAAAGCTGCTCAGGTGTTTTACAGTCGGTTTTCAGGTAAAATATTCTTTTGTCAGTCGTAAGGTGCCACTGCCACCTGTAGAGAGTGTTAGAAGATCTTTTGCAGATCAATCCATTGCAGATCACATTGTAGATCAACATGTGATCTGCAATGGATTGATCTGCAAAAGATCTTCTAACACTCTCTGCAGGTGGCAGTGGCACCTTACGACTAGAAAGAATGTTGCAAAATACTGCACTACTACTGTCAGGATTTTTTCCCCCATATATTGTACTGTGCATGTGGATATCATCCGGCATCAGTAACGCCGCAGTGTGTGTACACCAGTGGTTTTTAAACTAAAGTGGGGTGCAGAAAGCATTCAGGGGGTTCCTGAAACAGCCACATCACAAGCAGACTTAAGGGCTATTCACACTATAGCTTTTATTTGCTGCGTTTTCTAGGGTAATTGATGCAAAAAAAACAAAAAACATGGCAATCACCACCCTGTCCTGCTGAATTTGGATATAGAAAGCAATGTGGATCGGATGCAAGCTGCTGCATGGTTATTGCTGTCCTGTATAGCATATCCTACAAATTCTGTTGTATTTATTTGCATAGGTATGAAATTCAAGAGGTTATCATGTCATATATATGATATGTGTGTGGTGCGAATGGGCCCAGGGTGCCAATAAAAAGGAAGCATGACAGAACGACTAGGAGACTGTGGACCTTCACAACCACAGCATACAGCTATAGGATGGGTGTCTCATGGCATGCACTTTCTAGAAGCTACACCCAGACATTTAATGAAAAATTGTAGTCGTAACAGTGTTTATTTTAACATGCCAATAGTGCTTACGTTCCGATTTCCTCACATTTTCCCATAATTTCTGTTTGTATTCTTTATCAAGATATTTCTTGTGCTGCTTATCATAAAGAACAGGATATTCTGCACTGCTGTAATCAGGCGTTCCCCCATCTTGCCTGTGATTTTGAACGCGCAAGTCTGAAAAATAGCAACGGAATGTAGGACGTAAAAAACGCAGCGAATAAACGTTGAAGTGTGATTAGCCCTTTATGTACAGTAATGGCTACAGAGCAATGCAGCTCTTTTCTAGAAAGTAGCTCTTGGTGGAATTAAGAATATTACGTCCTGTTTTAAAAACTAATTATTTTATATAATCATTTTTTGTTTGCATTTTTCGTTTGCATTTTTCAATAGTTTAAGATCCAATGCTGTACCAGGGTTCTGCCCAGGCCTTTCAGCCTGGCTGAAAACACCCGATCCGTCTGTCTTGCAGATGCTACTGTGCCATTAACAATAAGGATTGATTGTGCTTCTAGCAGACTACATCAGTTGCGCGTTGCTGGGTGAAAAAAAAATTTTGGAACCACATGACAGCTGTGTTCACGTCTTGACCAGTGGCGTGCCGTGACAGAATGGACTGGGGTAGCAGAGTCATTGCAACCCCCACCCCCTGCCGACCCCCCTCCTTTTTTTAAGTGGCAGCTACCTGTAAGCCACAGATACCTTTCATAATTTAAATTCTGAAAGTGCCGAGTATATCCTTTCCCTTCCTGTGTCAGCTCGGGGATCTGTGGTATATATCTCCCTTTTTTAATAATCTCCAATTTTTCTGAGAGTCCTCCTTGAAAAAGGATTCATAACCAAATGATGTCTCTGTTTTCTCACATTTTTTTAATTTAGTGTAAAATAAAATTAAAAATAATTAGATGTTGTAAAGGTATTTGTATTTTTCAATGTATGTATAAGCTATATCGTGCAAAATCCAGCTATCCTCCTAACTGCAGTGCTAGCCAAGGAATAGTCATGTTTTGGGGTTGCTCACTAATGATTGGTCAGCTGTCAGAACTTTGACTTTCCCATTGGTTGCTAAAGCAGGGCCTTCAAGTGAGGCAGAGAATACCCTAGGAGATTTATGGCCCGCCTCTGCTCACTCCTGATTGGTTGCCTGTCTAAAAAAAAAAAAAGGACATTCTTCAACTCGCCTATTGGTTAAACTCACTCAAGACCAACTGTCAGCTTTCTGGGAAAAGTATTGCAATACCACTGACTAATTAGACTCACCAGTGGTCTGCAGAGTGCAAGGCATGCAGTACAGCAACAGATGTAATGGAGAGGTGTTCTGAAGCCTGCTACAGTATCCAGTGATTTTGTTAAAGGGGACAGTCCCCAGGACTCTAATCCTATTAAAAAGCCCTTGAGAAGAAAGATTTGAAAGTAATTTTACACTGCCTTTCACTGAAACTTAGCTCTAAGGTGGGTTTGAGAGTGTCTGAAAGAACCTATTAAAATCAAATGGAAGGAATAGGGCTCTACTGTGTATACAGCTTTATGGGAGACCGTTTAGTCGCATCTTAACTCCTTGATTTCTATGATTTGAATTTCATGCACTCTTGGTTCTACCTGTTTTTAAATGGTTGGTCTCCTGCTTGCCGTATTAGAAAAGGCTGTTGAGTACATAGAGCATTTGTAGTTTCAATTGCAGTTAATAAAGCACCGTTTTTGTTGTATGAACGATACAGAACTGAACTGGGATGCCAAATGCATCACGAAGAAAAATGCCAGTTCGACCTGCTTTCCCAAAGTTGAAACCCTTCTTTACAGGGACTTCTCTGTTGTTGGTGCTTAGTACACCGTTAAAATAACTGCATAGTGCTTTTGGTCATTGATTCAGGTATCATGGAAGATATTGGAACAGCTACTATTCAACAGTATTGATCTGTAATTGTGATTCGTCATCATCTGCTTTGTTCCAATACTAAAAGCAACGCAGCTTATAAAATGATTTTGAGCAGACACTGATCTTAAAGTGTTAACGTGCAAGTTGTGAAATGCAATTTATCAGTGCACAGTGGTGAAGTGATGTCCAGGTTGGTGCTGGCCTTAAGCGACAGCTCCCGGTACGTGTTAGCCGTCTAATAAGAACAAACAAGTACAATTAGACACAACAAAACAAACAAACACAAAACACTCATGGTTAATTTGTTATTCTCCTTCATGGGTTCACTCGCAACCATAACAAAGGAACAGATCGCTTAGCCACATCCCTTTTTGTACCGTCAGTCACGCCCCCTTGGTTAGCGAGTGCAACCATTTCTCCTCCAATCTGCGGTTGCCACATCACTTCCAATCTGGGGCGATGAGTTGGTGTACCGTAGCTCCGCCTCCTTTCTTGATGGCCGACTTCCACCTTTCCCTGGAATGAACTGTCAGATCATCCAGTCTGGGGCACTCTGTTCCCTTTACACAGCCCCCTCACAGGTCAGGATAACCATTTATAACCAAGATTCATTCTTTCATTCAGTTTTCAGTTCTGCTGATAGGGAACAGCTAGTACTGTACTGTTTGCTTTTACCAATGGCTTCTAGTAGACCTGTTTTTATTTGGGAATATGTGTGGGTGCACCATGCATTAAAGGAGAGAATAGGAGGCAGGGATTGTAATAGTCTGTGGATATTATCAGTCTGATAGCAGAGATGCTAATGTCAAAATGATCATTTCCTATCTCACTGTGGTGAAAGATACATGTGCTAAAAAGGCCATCTGTCTATAAACTCCACAAAAAAGCTGCTGTTGGAAAGCTGTAAATATTCAGTACTTGATGTACTGTAGCTGCATCTCTTCTCATTGATGCACTGCTCTTGGCTAGCGAAGTAAAGTGAATTACTGAGTATTAACAATTCCTCTTCGTTATTTTACTTCTGTCAAATATGCATGGAGCAATTGAGAAAAACAAAAGATGATTTGATAGTTTAATTGCTGTAGGAGTGGCACAAGATAAGCAAAGCGTTGTCAACTTGTACCCACTGACACATACGTATATTTTCTTTCCATGGAATGTTTTTATTGGTTAACTCCTCAGTGGGAAAGAGAGAGGAGAACAAACTGCCTTTTTAAGCTGTTTGTAAGTTCGCTCTGGCCCTGTCAATTACTTTCTTAATGGTACTGCAAGTAAGGAAATGTGCTAATGTTTTAGTGTTGCCAACATGACTGGAAATGTGTCCAGTGCAGTGTATTTCATTTACCTGTTGGGCTCAAATAATCTTACTTCTACTGTCAGTTTGTTTTAAGTTGAAATAACATTTTTTGATGAAGATTGGTGGGCATTGAAATGGTCTTTGGGGGAGGTACTCTAAGCATCCCACAAATCTTTGAGCTTGTTGTTTTACTATTGAATTTTTTTCCTCCCTGGATCTCTTGTGGATTCACATTCGTATGAGAACCAACACCCACCCAGCAAGGTTCATTTTCAGTCTAACCTCATGACTAATGAGTCTTCAGTTATGTAAATGAAGGCAGGAAGAATGACTGCACTGCACACCCTTTTTGGCATGATAGTGGCATGTGAGAACCTGTTACTCAATATTTCACAGTACACGTGGTGTTCCCTTCCATAAGGAAGTGCAGTTGCAGTTGCAGGTGCTGTTGCTGTGAAGTGAAGTGATAGTACTGTAGGGTCGGGGCATTGAGTTTCTTGTAGGTGTTTAAATGGCCAGCTGCCTGAAATTCAATCAGGACTCTAAAAAACATGTTTTTATAAAGTAATAGGTCTCACTTCTGTCCAGAGACGCAGGAACGAATTTCGAACTGGGGGTGCTGAAAATGAAAGGGAGGGGGAAGGCACCTTCGGGCAATATTTAAATATATACAAAATCATCATTTTTTTTGTGTATTTCGCCATCAAAATATGGAGAGACCATGTGAGTTTCATAAGGAATAAGACACAGCGGCACAAAGTGAAAAATCTGGTGATACAGAGCAATAACCCTTTTAGAGCGAGCTAGTTTGTCAGCAGGTTGCTTTTTTTCTATGAGTAATTCTTTAGAGTGAAAGAGAAATTGAAGTCAATGTTGCTGTAAATTGATTTGCCTTGATTTTGTTTTTATTTATATTATTTTATCTCTAGTAGTACAGTAATATACAGTAGTTGTGTGGTCTGTTACAGTGTTAATCAATAAAAAAAACACGTGTTTTGGAACTCCCCCATTCCCTTGCGGTCAATTACAGTACTTTCAAATAAAAATGTAATGCTCAACAATGGTCAATGGGAAAACTATTTACTACAGGAGGCTACAAATGAAAAGGGCATGAGGCTGTGTGGTCCAGTGGTTAAAGAAAAGGGCTTGTAACCAGGAGGTCCCCGGTTCGAATCCCACCTCAGCCCCTGACTCATTGTGTGACCCTGAGCAAGTCACTTAACCTCCTTGTCTTTCGGGTGAGACATAGTTGTAAGTAACTCTGCAGCTGATGCATAGTTCACACACCCTATTCTCTAAGTCGCCTTGGATAAAGGTGTCTGCTAAATAAACAAATAATAATAAAAAAACAGTTATATATCCATTAAAACAGACCTAAGCTTACCTTGTTAATCTGCCTTCATTAACGATGAACGTCATTTCTTGAGTTCTTACCGAAAACATCAAATGTCACTTCTACTTGAAGCCGTCAGTAAAAAAAAAAAAAAAATAATAATAAAAAAAATATATAAATATCGCAAATTCCAAATACAGTACTAACAGCCTACTAGTACTGGAAATGTTTGTGCCTCACTTGTTAGAGTACGATTTCTTTGGTTTAATTAAATACGGAATACGGAAAGTGGATTGGTCCTTACTATTAGTAAAAAGAAACGCAGGAAGGTTATGGTTTGTTTATTGAGAAATATATTGACACGTTAACAGTCAAATGTCCTTTTATTCTCAACTGTTTTAAATGGTTCTGGAAGTTAGAGATTTATTTTTAATGTTTTGTCGTGTGACATTATTAAGCACAGTTATCAATGCGAAGTCAGCTGCTAGGTCAGGACACGTAAAGTAACCGCTGTCTCTCGCATGACGCTGCTTAGTGCTGATACTATCCGTGATAGGCTGAAACAATGAATGCCCGCCCTCGCATAGCAATGCTTAGTGCTAATTGGTTGAAACACTAAATGCCAGCACTGACACGGCAATACTAATTGGTTGAAACAGTTGTTTCATGACGCTCTTGGAGGCAGTGCAAATGCTCATTCATAAACTACAGTGAATGAGAAAAGTTGCTGCTACGGCGAGAGGGGTATCGCTGCAGACCACAGACTAACATAGACTGGCACAGAGTAGCTCTCACAGGGTAGTGCAGCGTGCGCAATTGTTGTTACTGTGTTAAGCTCTTACCAGGGCATGTTTATATAGCCCATCCAACGTTAATAATTCTAATAAAAATTATGAATGGATTAATACATAATTAGGCCCTCTCAGTGCAAGGTTATGTGCATTTAAAAGCGCTGTATGCCCCCTGTAACAACTAACTCCCTTAATAAAGTGACGGAAAGATTAAAAAACAAAATATAAATTACAAATCATTTACTCAGTCAACTAGCTAAACCGTGCAAAGACCAACCCCAGACTTAAAACCTTACCCTAACTCAAAACCTAATCCTAAATTAAGAGCTGCGCATGCAGCACTACACTATGTGAGCTCCCTGCGAGAGCTGCTCTGTGCCAGCCTTTGTTCTGAGCGATATACTCTTGGGTACAGCCACACCACCACCTCACCCCTCCTTCCCGAGTCCCTTCTTTTGTTTTTGTCATCAAGTGGTAACCTGGGTATTTCAGAAACCCGGCCAGCGCCTAACCCTGCTACTGTAGGCAAAAGACCTTACCTGTCATTCTCTGTTGTCATTTATTATACTTATTATAACTTGTGTTTTTATATGTCATAAGTAGACCCTAGCACATTTACTGTAATACCACAATTTCCCTTTCCTCATATCACCCCCCTCCCCCCTACACTGCTGACTAACCACAGGAAGGTTGGGTGTTTACAAATCAGCAGAGAGCTGACTGGGGGGATTACTCTTACATCTGATGATTTTTGTACATTATTTATTATTTATTTATTTATTTAGTTATTTATTTATTTATTTATTTAATGAAGTATTTAATTATTGTTCTGAAGAACTCTTTTTCATCTAGTCTGGTGGAATTTCCCTAGCTTTGAAGTGTGAGTGAGTGAGAGTGAGAGTGAGAGTGAGTGAGTGAGTGAGTGAGTGAGTGAGAGAGAGAGAGAATAAATTATTTATTTATTTTTTTCCCAGGCAGGACAGCCTATCAGAAGACGCAGATCCAGGGAGTTCGGAAGTGGAAGAGGTTTCAGACGACCCCAGTGCGGAAGCATTCAACTCCTCCTCACCATGCACACCCTGCCAGATGAAACGCATGTCCGGAAAACACCAGTGGAATAGTGTGGGGAAAGTGGTCAGCCAAGCACCGAACAGAGGTTGGAAATGATGTATGAAGTCTGGTGCACTAGTTTATACAAAGCAGTACAAGCCTTTCAAGGTCAAGCAACACAGAGCGCTTTCGATATTAATACAACAAGATGAAAACATCAGTAACTTGCACAGACATAAATTGGGATTTCTCTTGCTAGGGTACTGGTATTGATCAGCTGCACACTTCTAGTCGTAAGACGAGGCTAGGCTTGCAGTTCTGTGTTTTCCATCCTTTTTAGGTGCCGTATTTAGTTTTAAATAACTTCAGTTGCAACTTTGAATGTGTGTATTTTCAACCAAGTTGAAAGGCAAGACTTGAAGGAATGAGGACAATGAGGAGCTAGTTAAGAAAAAAATAAATAAATAAAATAATAATAATAATAATAAAGCAAGCTTTGCAAAATGGCATTTAAAGCTGGCACATTAATCTCCTCAGAAATTGCATGGTACACTGACGATTCTCACACAGACATTCATTGGAAAATGGCAGGCTTGGAGTTATACACTTTGAATGGAGTAGATGTGTTACTGACCAGTGTGACATCACAGTGTATTCAGCCATTCAATGAACTTACTGTTAATGTTAATATTAGCAAAAACTACTGTGCTGTGCTTAAATACTGTCGACACCTACAGTATGTAATGTTTGTAATGATTTAGTCTAAAAAGTAGAAATTAAAATACAAGTACTGCTGTTGTTTAATTATTCATCCACAATTTATTTGCATTTATTAAAATACATATTTTGATAAGCATCAGCAGAGCATTAAGTAATTAAAGGTGTGTCAGGCTGCTCATCTAACATACTCTTAGGACACACTTAAGAAGAGGTGGCATGCTTCTGTAGGTCTTTGATCTTTCTTTTTCTTTTGCTAAAATAAATGTCAATTTAGATTGCAAGTGTGCAATCGGCTTACCTAGAAAAAGGAATAAGTAGAGAAATTATGTCATGTAGACAGACATTTTGGCTCCAGCACTGTAATACCACAATTTCTCTGTCTCCATTAAAAAAAAAAAAAATATATATATATATATATATATATATATATATATATATATATATATATATATATATATATATATATAAATATATATATATATAAATATATATATATATATAATAGATAGATATATAATATAGAAAGATAGATAGGTAGGTAGATAGATAGATATATATATATATATATATATATATATATATATATATATATATACCGTATTCCTTTGAATTTAAGACACCCTCGAATTTAAGACGCAGCCCAAATTTCCCACCCTCAATTAGAGGAAAAAATAAAACCTCAAATATGCATTTACAGACACAACCTCAATTACACATATGGAGGCAGTTTGCAGCCGTCTGCTGTCACACAGAGCATTACAGTTATGTGCTGCTTCTCTTTTCCAGCTGTGATTACTCACACTAGTTTTTCTCCCAATTTGTGAACTGTGGTATTGCTTGGTCTGGTCAGCATTTCCAATCTGTCCAAGCTGGTACTGTTTGTGAGAACAGAGCCTAATAACGAAACTCTCAAATTGTAAAAGCTTCTTTTCGAATTCCTCAGGAAGCTAATGATGCTTCTTGGAAAACATTTTGGTTGTTTTTTTCTTGGCAGTCAGTCATGTTACTGTTTGTGTACTTGGGTAGTCACGTCTTTTTCTTGGCGATTTTAATACATGCATCACAGACTACTCAAATTTAAGACACAGGCTATTTGAGAAGAAGAACTGGTTTAACCCTTTGCAGTCCATTTATTAACTGCGCGTCAGGCACGCCAGGTCTAATTAATTTTCACACGCGCAGTTAATTTTATACGCGCTGTTTAAAAGTATATTTTTTCACAGTCAAACGGGTTTAAATGGCCCTGCATATCAACAAAGCACTCACTAGGCATCTCCAGCCCCGCCCCACCCTTTCGTTTGCTATAGCGTTCACCTATGTAAGAAATAAATAATAATAATAATAATAGTCGTACATACCGATCGATCATCTCCGGATCACTCGTTTTATCACCAAACTCCTCAATAATGCGATCCAAGTCATTATTTTATTACTATAACATCTGAAAAAAGCTCTGCAAATGTCCATGATAGTCTCTGTGCGCTGACGCACTCAGCCAGCTTGTTTACTATGAACGCCCCGTTATCTGATACCTGATACCATGTATGACTATTCATGAGATACGCCTTTTTTTTTTTTGACTTGTCTCGGCTCCTGTCGCTCCCACTCGGCAATTGAATGGATTTCTCGGCTTTTTCCGGAGAAAAAACGACTAAACACCTGTTTATTGCGTTGCTATAATGATGTCGGACCCAGTCCGACAAAGGACCTGTGAGGAATAATTGCAATGTCGGACCCAGTCCGACAATGGACCGCAAAGGGTTAAAAAGTGTGTCTTAAATTTGAAGGAATATGGTATATCGGGTTTAGAAACTCACGCTCGCCCGAGGTGAATTAAATCTGATGAGGACTAGTTGATGTCTGTGTCTCAGTAGTCCTCTGGGCGAGTACTTAAAACAAATCTACACATATACTCTCATGTTCACAGGCTTGCGTTTAAAAAAAATGCAGTCCATTTTCTAACTGGGGGTAGCAGTGGTGAATAATCATAATGCTTACAAAACAGTCACTTAGAACAGATCTGAACCCTCTCTTCATCTACCCTGCTGTGCCAACCCCACTTAATATGACGTTTACGTTTGTGTTCTCCCTGTGTGCGGGATGCAGAGTTTATTGGGCATTTGATTTTACTGAAACACATCTTTGAAGTAAGTGTAAAGTCATTTTACAAAAATGTGGAGCTTTATACCAAGTTGTGACCCCCCCCCCCCCACCACAGAAGAAAAAAAAGACTGAAGATGTGATTAGCAAAGAGGACCGGTTGTACTAACGAGTTTAAAAAATAGACCATGTTTTACTAAACATTTTAAAACTAATAAATAAACAATTACCATAATATATTCATAATAAAGTTGAGTTCTTGCCTATAAACAACAGTAACAGGTTTAAAGTTTGTAGCTTGGTGGTGTTTACATTATCATCAGCATATTTAAAGTGACTGGAAGCTGAAATTACGTTTTTAAAACACCCTTTTCTTCTACCAATACAGTACTATAGTACCATTTTAATAGCAAAACCGCTCTGACAAACCGGATATACAAATGATACATTGATACAAACTACCGTGAAACTTTAAATTGGGACTTTAGTGAAGGCCGCGTGTCTATGTGAGTACATTAATTATTGTAGGTAGTAATTCATAGTTATTTAATCAC
Source organism: Acipenser ruthenus (assembly GCF_902713425.1). Taxonomy (NCBI): domain Eukaryota; kingdom Metazoa; phylum Chordata; class Actinopteri; order Acipenseriformes; family Acipenseridae; genus Acipenser; species Acipenser ruthenus. The sequence continues at coordinate 83,956,324 of NC_081193.1, read as the reverse complement.
TCACAGGCTGTAACCCCCAACTCCACAAACCAGCCAGCAATTTTGTAAATATTAACATGTAATGAACAATAAAATAAACATTTTATTTGTGTCATCGGTGTCAGCTTCAGGTGGAGATTTTTGGGCTGCAAGGTACAGGGCTGAGAGAATTTATTTCCTCTGTCATCCCATCTGGTGCTGCCAGTGTCAGTTTCTCAGAACACAGTACAGTAATGGCTCAGTAACGAGGTGCAAACAGATGATTGATCGATCTGTAGGAGTGTTTACAAAGGTACCTTTGGAAAATAAAATCCAAGCCTATTTTAGGGACCCCAACTGTTGTTGATTCCAACTTAGGCGCTTTACGTAAGGACTAGTAAGTTTACATCAATTCAGGACTAGCAGGTTTCAAAAGGTACTAGATATTTGGACTAGTACCACAATGTTGTTAGTTTCTAACCCTGTTTATATCCTACACTGCTGAATAACAAGTTCGTCACAAAATTGGATGTTAACATTAAACATGCATTTAAAAACATTGAAAACGAATTGCTCGGCAAAATCCCTGGTTAGCTCAGTTGTTTTATTTCTTCAACAAAGGTTTGCAGCTTTAAATGGTCATTTTAAAAAAAAAAAGAAAAAAAAAAGGATCTCTGTATCCTTAAGATTTCTAGTCCGTTGATTGCAGTAAACAATTTCTACCTTGTTTGGCATAAGTGTATCCACAACAGTAGCTTAAATGCAGAACAAGAGCAAAGTGTGCAGCAGGGCACTGAGATCATTTTGAGGAATATGTCAGGTGTAGAAACATTTGCTGTGTATTTAAAAAAAAAAAAAACAGTTGCATTTAACACTTTACTCCGGTGATTTTACACCGCAGTTTTTGTGCCGACGCCTTACCAAAAAGAGATCACTTTTGACATTACATGAACCCTACTGGCTTTTTGCTTTCTCAAGCTGAAGCCCCAGGGTGGGCTGTGATGCTATCAGGCAGCTCTCCTGTTTGTTTTAGCTGACTTCACCGATGGGGCTGGATTAAATCAACACACGTGCACTCTCATTTTAAATCTTGTTTCCCTTTCCTTTTAGATATAGTGATTCCTTTGTTTCTTTATGCAGTTTGTAGCTAGTCGCTGGTGTGTGAACTTGGAAGGAAGTTTGTCTTAATTGTTTGGATTCAGTCTAAGTATAGCCACTAAACAAAAGATGGTGTCTACTGTCCCATAGCTTCCTGGCTGCAAGGAATGGCCTGTGGTTTCATTCATGCATGGATGCATGCACGCAAAGTAAAATGTGTGCCAGTCTGTAGCAGAGGAAGTATGGCACTGTTTCATCAGAGAAACAGAAGGATTGAAGTTTCTTAATGACAGAGAAAGTCATCTCAGTCGAATAACATTTTGAAATGGTCGCTGGCAAATTTCTAATCAATTTTATAGTAGAAAAACTTTGCACACTCCTGGGTTCAATAGCTGTTTCCAGCCAGCATTACCAGAGCCGTGGAGCATTACTGACAAGATTGCATGTATCACTATTATAATTTCACAACCTGCTATTTGTAGTGCTGTCATGGCTTTAGTTTAACACTATTCACATTGCTCAATCCAGCACTTCCTGTGCCCCAGCTCCCTGTGCTGCAGGCAGTTTGATCCACCAAGCCTGGCCCACTTTGGCTTCAATGCACTCCTATACTGTTAGGGATGAGCTTTGGACAACTATTTTCTGCATGAAAGAACAAAAGGAAAACAAAAAAGTGTGTTATTTTAGGACTCAGGCAGGTAAGCATTTGGAGATTTGCAGTATCCTTTCAAGTATGATATGTAACCATTACCGAATAGGTATTTATTATTATTTATTTCTTAGCAGATAAAGACCCCGAAACCTGAATAAGCTATATCAAAGCTGCTTGACGAGCCTGTGACGCAGTCATGGCCTGCCCCTGAGGACATACATTTGCTCAGACCTCAATGACATTATTCCTGAAGCAGGAGAGCCTAGTTCAGATAAGCAGTGGTTACTTTTTCTGCCTTATATTCACATTTATTGTGTTTTGCACAAAATATGTGATATTGAGAATAATCGCTGTATTAGTTTTACTAATTGCACATATTTGTGCACTACAGCCTGTTTGTTACGCCCCACTACGGCCTTATGCCCCGTGTGAAGCCAGTGGCTTGAGTCGCTCTTTCCCAGGGATCAAGCAACATAAGTCGACTGACGTCGTGCTCTCCCCACAGGCAGCAATAGCTCCAGCTGGAGTTATTTTATTCTCATTTTTACTTTGGCTAAAATTACAAGATGGTTTGTATATTTTAAATAGTTGTTATTACTGTATTTTGTTGAGAATTTCTTGAGACTAAGCGCAGGCCTGTCGGCAATGTGTTGCTACGGCACACGTGTAGCAACAGCAGCGCTGCGCAGGACCAAGATACTTGCTTCGGTTGTGGTTGCTTGCAATCTGTCCCACAGTAACTTGATGCCGTTTTGGTGACAGCTTTTGCATCACCATTACGAATGCTGTTAGTTCATTCTAACAAGCAGGCTTCCCTCAGTCTCGCGTGAGTACTGACTGAGTGGTTTTGTCAGTGGCTCGTACAGGTGGGCATCCCTGTACATTGCTAGTCGCAGTAATTGCGAACCGGTAATTGCGATTGAGGCAGCACCTGTACATCTGTTACTATACACTCCATTGCTTGCTTCTTGCATCATGCCTGGGTTCTATCTCTGCGAGACATGCAAGGTCAGTCTGCCTGTGAGGACAAGCACGGCAGATGCTCTTCCTGCTTGGGGTCAGACCACGCCAAGGAGGCACTGAAGAAATCGCTTTTTCTGTTTTTGTGCATGCTGGAGAAAACGTCTCTCCCGCAGCTCTACAGAGCACGCTGCATCCCTCACTCCTGCACAGCGCTCTTCCCCATCACCCTCTGGTAGAGAGGTGGCTGCATCCTCACCCCATGGCTCTGTGCCAGTGGAGAACAGATGATGCACCCGGGAAAGTAGCCCACGCAATTGTTAATTTGTTTCAATATACAGAGGGCAACACAGAGATGAGGAAAATGTCCAGATGTATAAAGGGAATGTAGTTCAAAACATGACTGGGCAGCAGTGTGGATTAGTGGTTAGGGCTCTGGACTCTTGACCGGAGGGTCGTGGGTTCAATCCCAGATGGGGGACACTGCTGCTGTACCCTTGAGCAAGGTACTTTACCTAGATTGCTCCAGTAAAAACCCAACTGTGTAAACGGGTAATTGTATGTAAAAATAATGTATGTAAAAATAATGTGATATCTTGTAACAATTGCAGACGCCCTAGACAAAGGCGTCTGCTAAGAAATAAATAATAATACTAATAACAACAGTTGGGCCTTGCATGCGAAGAGCCAGCTCACACCTTCCTAGACAGCCGCCTATCTCGGAGTGTGCTTGGACTCCAGGTCCATGCTGTCCACTTTGTTGGGAGTTACGTCCCACTGTGCAGGGAATAGTCCCCTGTTTAGTGCTCTTTCAGAATTCTGGCAGCAGCTTCCCAGACCCTTACATTTGGTCTTCTGCGCATGCGTCCACTGCAGGCCTGGTTCAACAGCAGGGCTTTTCGACCTGCATTGAACTGCGACTGCCTATTGACAGTGTCTCATCATCACTGTCTGAAGGCGCTGTCTTGGTGGAAACAGCCTGCCCATCTACGTCTTGGCGTAGTGCTGGGCAGTGTCACCAGAAGGGAGGTCGTCACCATGGACGCGTCCAGTCCGGGCTGGGATGCTGTGTAGAATGGCGGGTACGCAAGGTGTGTGGGGAACCCCCCTTGGCAGGGTCTCCGCCTCAGGTCGCCCAGTCTCCATTGTGTGGCCCGCAAGCTTTTTGCTCTGGGCGCACAAGAACCTCCTCTCACTACAGGCAGTACACCTGCCAGAGGTGACAAACTGGGAGGTGGAACTCCTCTCAAGGAGAGTTCCCAGCGCCTCAGAGTGGAGCTTTCACCCTGAGTTGGGGTAGCTCATTTGGGAGAGGTTCGGGAGAGCAGAGATAGCTCTCTTTGCCATCCAGTAATCAACCCACTGTCCCCTCTGGTTCTCCATAATAGGAGACTGGGACCCGCAGGAAGTAGATGCCTTGGCATACCAGTGGCTGAGTCAACTGTTATATGCCTTCCCACCACTCACCCTGCTCCCACTATGTCTGTAGCAAATCAGGTAGGACCAGGCCAAGGTGCTCCTAGTAGCCCCTTGTTGGCCCAGGAGACTCTGGTTTTTTAACCCTGATGCAGCTCCTGAGTGGCCAGCCGTGGAGCCTGACCAATCGCATCGATCTACTCAGTCAAGCACGGGGGACCCTATGGCATCCCGACCCATCGAGCCTGCAGCTCTGGGTCTGTCCCCTGAGCATCTGCATTTGAGCCGTCTGGGTCTGTCCAGTAGGGTCATTGACACCTTACAAACTGCCAGAGCAGCGACCCCATGACTTGTCCCATGGCAGTTATACTGTATTTTATGCAGGACCTGTTTAAAGGTCTATCTAGCAGCTTGATGACGGCCACCTTGCCGAAACGTTGCTCTGTTTTAAACTTTGTTCTTTTTAAATAATAAAGAATGGAAATTTGATCTATGATCTGTTATTATGGTGTTGCACCTCTACTTGCATTAATCGTGAACAATATTGGGATATTTGGGAGGGGGCCGGGCCATATCTGTCGAGCAGCTTTGATATAAATTATTCAGGTTTCTGGGTCTTTAGGAGGTAAATACCCATGCAGTAATGGTTACATTTGTATTTCATGAAACCAGGGTTAAGATAATAACCTATTTCATTTTTTATTTTCTATCAGTGTGTAATTTCTGGCGGACACGGACATGGATGTTTGCTTTAGAATTCATATGGAGTTTGTTCGAATGTTTGGGTGTTCAGAACGAATTTAGTATCTCCCTTTGTTGCTTTAAGAATGTTTTGAGTGGGTGTACATTGGGGAGCACTATACATTTTCAGACGTTCTGGCTATTTTGAAACCTACTCTACATATTGCTTTCAGTTTAAACAGTAATAATATTGTCCTTCATTAGTTTCCACGCTTTTCTGCAGGTTGGAAGTTTTTCAACCACAAATAACTAAATTAATACATACATAATTGAACAGATTAAAGGGTTCGCATGTGAAACCCAAATAAAGCAAACTATATTACACAACAAAATTGTGACAACGTTGTGCATAATATTACATAAAAGGGTACTCTTTACGTATTCTGTCCAGTTTCTGCCATGGTTACAATTTCAGACATGGCACTCTTGTTTTTGCAGTTTGATTAATAGTGGGACTTCCCCAAAGAAAATAAGTCCACCTACAATAGGTAGACTGAAACTTCTCTGCGTGCCTCTTTCTCACAGAACTGTTTATATATAGAAGTACCTCTCATGTAGCTGGGAAACAGTGAAAGATTAATATTAGGGCAGATAATGCAACTTCATTCAAGATCATTACATATTTCCGTCCGTCACAAAGGCAGTGTATGAATTGGAGATATTTAGTTTGATAGTGAAACGCCCCCTTTTAACTGACATATACAAATTTGTAGGGATCACTGGGGACATGCTGTACCCAATTGTTTAATTTGATTTCAATAAAATTGCATATTCATTGCAACGGTCACGTTTGGGTGAAAAGAAGTGCACGTGCATGCTGTTAAACTTCTGTCATTAGCGTTGCATTCTCATAAGACGTTAGGCAATGATGGTTGTATGGTCCTCGCTTTAGTCTTGTTCCACATTGTGTGGTGAAGGGTTGGATGTGCAGTTCATCGAGGGAGGTTGGGGAGGACAGCTCTTCCAGGAATGGGGTGTTTTGTTCAGCATGTTGGGTAGTGGCAAGTGCTTGAGTGAGCATGTTGTCAATATGATTGGAGAGGACTTTTTTTAAACTTGGTAAATCTTTGGTGGGGTTTCCTGTCTCAAAGTGAATCCCCCCCACCACCACCTCCTGTTACGATATGCATATCATTTTTATAGTGACACATATTAAGAATGTGGTTTACTGAATTGAAAGGAAACTGAACTGCTATTATTATAATTGAGTGCCAAAAAGGACAGTGCATTGAGAGTATGGCAGCAGTAATTTGATTGTAATGTGCCGTGTAAGAACGGCAGAAGGGTTGGATTTCAGAAATGCTGTTCATAACCTACAGTAATGGTAAATATTTGTATTGTTTTCCATGGTAACCAACAGCAGATAAAGGCTTATTTTGAAGGGTGTTTGACATTAAGTTTTATTTGCCAGACAGGGATTACTAGTAAAAAGAACAGGCCGCTGCTGTACCTGTCTCTTGCATGCTGCAGTGCTTACGTAATGAAAGAGCTGCCAGCTCACGAGTTCAGTTGTAATTGGATAATAACAGAAATTTACCAAGTGCTAGAATATACTGTGGCTACTGTACAGCATGTCTTACTTAGCTTGGGTATTGTTGGTTATAATAAGATACTCCACATATTGTTATTTATTTATTTTTACGTAAAGACGGTACTCATACATGATTGGCTAATCTTGGGAACAGATTGTCTGAGTTTGTTGAAAATTTTTGATGAAATTGTACCAGGGTTGGACAGAATATTGGAAACACAGGGCTGGACATAAGGCTCCCATTGCGTAGCACTTTGATCCATTCCTGGTTTTACTATGAATTTAATAACAAGACACACCTGAGCTTGTTACATACACACTGTGGCTAATCAAGCTCATAATCAAACCTGAAATGGGTGAAACTGCTATGCAGTAGGAGTCTTCTTTCCATGCCTGAAACACCTCTGTCGTAACACTGGCTGTAGGATGTACTGTAGGGTGACCATGGGCATCAGGTGAAACGTATAGATCTGCACTATTGGAAAGGGTTCTGTATGGATACGTATCAATTACTCAATCGTAATTTCTTCAGGAGTGGAAATCTACAGCGATGACCTGTAGTCTTTTTCTCTTTTGATCCTGTTATACGCTGCATAAGAATTAGTGTTGGTGAAAGAAGAGTGCATTGTATTATACATCTCGCCACCAGGGGCTTTTCTTCAATCAATCAATCAATCACTTTATTTTTGTATAGCACCTTTTAACGAGGGCCGCCACAAAGCGCTTCACACGAAGAACTATATATATATATATAGGGGCAGCAGTGTGGAGTAGTGGTTAGGGCTCTGGACTCTTGACCGGAGGGTCGTGGGTTCAGTCTCCGGTGGGGACACTGCTGCTGTACCCTTCAGCAAGGTACTTTACTTAGATTGCTCCAGTAAAGAAAAAAAAACCAAAAAAAAACTGTATAAATGGGTAATTGTATGTAAAAATAATGTCATTGTATGTAAAAATAATGTGATATCTTGTAACAATTGTAAGTCGCCCTGGATAAGGGCGTCTGCTAAGAAATATATATACTTTATATTAATAACAATAATGGTATTGATAACAAGAACACTACCCATAAACTAGTTAAAAGTATTTCAAATAAATAAAACCGTAAAATAATGCTAAATAGTAAAGCTAGTAAAATATGCTGTATGTAAGAAAGAATATCATCTTAGATAACTGGATACACCAAGCTGTAAAATGTGTTTTTAATCGAGATTTAAAAACAACCACAGAGGGAACTTCCCTTATAGTACTGCGCAAGTCATTCCAGAATTTCGGTGCAATACAGCTGAAACATCTACCATCTTGAGTTTTTATTTCTGAATAATGGATATAGAAAGTAACCTGGCATGATCTCATCTCTTAGTCCCACACATTAACCCTTTTAATTATTTTGGTTGCATTATACAATTTTGAAACAATATTCCAACACAAGTATCTCAACAATTTTACAATTTACTTTAAATTTAAACAAGACATTTATTGTGTCTCTCTGCCTCTGATTTTGAATCATCCTCTGATCCTATGCAACCCTGTTGGTTGTTATCATAGATACAGACTGCATGCTTAACTGGTGGCCTGCATAAAATTGCTTTATACTACTGCATAAAACACTGGCGTCTGCACTGTCTTCAATTGGAACCATCTTTAGGGCTGCTAATTGTTCCATTCTTGGGAATACCAAATTCCATTTTTCAAAAGTGGCCAATTCCATTTGTTCCCACTTTTTATCAACGTATTAATAATTACATTTGGCATTTGAACATAAATATAATGTTGGTAGTTAAAATAAGTAAATTTAATAAATATATTTAATAACAATTTTTTTTTTTTTTTTTCAATCAGACTCTTGTTGCTGTGATAGTAAGTAAAGCACCTGAAGACACTTCAAACCTCTCATGATGTTTATAGACATCACTTGGCTCATTGCTGTCATTAAAATAAGCAGGAAAACCTAAGAATTATATTATAACAGTTCAGAAAACCAAATGTCCAGCACAGTTGTGAGAATCATATTTACAGTCTTCCACTAACACAGTAGTTCAGTCTACAAATAAAGGTGTTTAAAGACCTATTTAGCTTATTGCTGGCATTTACAATAACAATAAAAAATATGAACCAGTTTAGTAACAGTCCAGCAATGTCATGTGAGAGTAATCCTATGTACAGTACTCCACAAATTAAGTTTAGCGTTTTACTGGCATTAAATAACCAGGATAAAATATGAAACGCTGATAAAGGTGTGTTGACTGACTCGTTGCTCTAAAACAGGTTCACCGCTGTGTATTACCCGATTTGTAATTTAAATAGCGCCCCTTTTAATGTAAACGCAGAATTAATCCTCTCAATTGTTTCTTTCCTAATTCTGCAGTGTTATTTGCAAGATTTAACAAGAGGCGTGTCTCCAGACAGAATGTTTTTATGAAGCCAACGGTGTGTAGTGTAGTGACTACATCCTTTACACAGTACAGTGATCAATTTCCTTTAAGGAACTTATAGCTAGAAATATAGTTTTTAGCTCATTTCTTCGTCGTCAGAAAATATAATTCAATTAAGAAACGGCCATGGTATAAAATGGCTAATTATAGCTCCATTAAAGGCAGGTAGCGTGGAAAGAAATAAACCAAACAGTAATGAAATATGCAATTAATTTAGCTTACTTACTTCAGAAAAGCGCAGTACCATATGTCTTCGTTTTTCAGCACAGAAGAATGCAGTGCTTTGCCACTGTTGCTGTCTTATTTGCTTTCTTACTCTCTGTGTTTACGACTGGAATTATGATATTTAATGGTATTAACTCATACATGATCATGCAAATTAAAGCAAAACTTTAAAGAATACTATTGCACGATCCTCATACAGATAATCAGATTTCTTTTAGCTCTGTCTTACTGAAACATTGCTTTTTTTCCTTCGTTGGTGCAGTCGCCATGTTGAGTTTCAGCAGAGACATGGAGTGAAGTCACATGATGAATAAACTCATTAAAAAAAATGGACATGGTATGTCTTCTACAATAACTACCAGTTTCAAAACCCTTGAGATTTTTTAAAAGGGAAATGAAACAAAAACCGTCAGTGTGTGTTTTGTCAGTTTTGTTTGTTTACCGGAGTATTTATACTTCTAAATAATGCAGGAAGATTGTGCTTCACTGATTTTAGTATTCAGTTATACAACAAGTTAAAAACTAAAGTTCATGAGCAGCACTCTATAGAGGCAGAATCGCCAGATGCCTGCTTCGCCCACCCTGTATCAGTAGATTCGTGAGCTTTGCACTAATGTGACGTGCATTTTTACAGAGAGAATCAGCTGCAAGACAGACACAAATATGCTTATGTTAATGTTAAGAATGGTCTCAAAATAATAGGGTTACCTCGAGAGGCTGGAGTTTCAATTGAGGTTGATATTTATGATAATAACCTGCGAAAGTTAGTCAACTGGGTGCGAAGGTTGTTGCCAGTTACTGCGAAAAATGAACGCATTTTAGCCTTGGAGGGAACGCTGTTTCTGAGGTCCAAATGACATCACTTCTGTTCATATCATGTACATTTTGCTAATGTATAATTTAATTTCTGTGTAATACCCTATTGTGTGGGTGTGTGTGTTCCGTTTAGACCATTATTTGCCATGCTTACTATTTCAGGACATACTGCTTCTGAACCAAACTCACTGCTGACAATGGGAAAGCGTGTCAGTGTTGCACAAACACTATACTTTTTGCAGACCAAACTTACTTTAGCAATTTTAGGAGCTGATTACTATAATTACACACAATGCAGCAAAAATGGTTTAGCCTATGTTTACAAAAGTAAACCTGTTATTATGAAATCCCTTTTTAAATTTGGGCAGGGCTTGGATTGTTAAATCGGTTTCTGTCCTGCTGTAAAGATAAGGCAGGAAATGCAGTGACTGGACAGTATACGTGGAGTATACACAGGCAGTATAGTGTGCAAAATCACAAGGAGAAAAGGGCAATGCATGACTGCTTAACCCCAGACAGTCTGCTTACTACTGTAGGCTAATTATCTGGTGCTTCCAGTTGAAAATGTCTGTGACCGGGTCCTGCCCATCAGATAATATGCAGGCATTTATTTTATTAGTATTAGGCACAACTTGTGCTCTGTTCACTTTGATTGTTTTAAATGCATAAACCTTTGCGTTAAGACTGACAAAATAACCTAATAAACCGTTAACAATTGGACAAAAAAGACATAGGCTTGTTATTGGGAATTCTCAAATCTTAAAACAAAAGTCCAGTGTTTCAGTAACAATGGTTTTAGCTCCATACACTATGCCACTGTTGACTCCTATAGCCACAAAGAGTTTCCTGGTAAAAATGAAACTCTGTTTTTCACACAGCTGCTGTGGCTTTATATGGAATGTATCTAAATGCATTATAAGCAAATTACCATCCCTCAAGGCCACAGTTTTTTAAAGTAACAAAATAGAGCTTTTTTTCTCCCATTTGTTTTAAATTTCATGAGGTGACAGACGATGGTGACTGAAATCTTGGTTAATGCACGTTTTAAGTTTGTGTAATCAAAGTAACAGACAAAGTGAGTTTTTAAAGTAAGCCGGTAATGAGTCTTGCTTGAAACACTTGATTGTTCTCTTCCAGAGGAGCTAGTTACAATGGTTAGCATATGTTGCTAGACGACGGACAATAGGATAGGCACTTGACTCTGGATTGTTTCCCTAAAATGGGGTACTAATAAAGGGGATTATCTTCTTTTATTGCCATTTTAGCCATTAGTTGTTCATTTTGGCAGTTTTAAAAGTCAGTTAAACATTACAGGAACAGAGGGCATTGCTGTTTGAAAGAGGCTTGAAATGTACAGAATCTTAAAAATGTTAAGACATACCCAACCCACATCTGCATAGCAATTTAGAGTACTTAAATGTATCCTTGCTAGGGATTTCTCAGATAATTGGCACTAAATAGTAGCATTTAATACAGAGTATTTAAATTCTTAAGTATTTAAGAGTAAGTAGTGGTGTTCCGAAAAACAGTATTACCCGTCCCCACGAGGTGCTACAACTGTTTTAAATAACGCACCTGTAATTATTCCTGACAAATTTGTACACTTTTAACTTTAAAGTCTGTTTCAAGCTGTGATAGCTTACTCTTTTTGAGACTTTTGAACTTCTGGAAAGTTATAATATGTAATATATCAGTTCAGCATGCAATGGGCCCATTCTAAAAATTATTTATTTTTCATATATATATATATATATATTTTTTTTTTTAGAAAAGATGAGTGCACCAAGCCAGCCCTTGCATAAAGACCCTAACAAACCCAGCGAAAATCCAGAGGAGCACAGTTACAAACACGAGAAGAAGCTGCGTGCCAATATGAGGTCAGCCCAACGGGACCATAAGAAAACCTTTGAAGGCTCTTTCATTCTCGATCCTGGGTCTCTGACTAAACCCACGATTCCGAGCATGGATCCCCGCAAGCCTTACCTGAGCCTGGGCTGCGTCAACGGAAAGCTTCCAGTCCCCATGCCCGTGCCCCTAGCCAGGACAGCCCGGCAGACCTCTCGCACAGACTGCCCTGCCGACCGCTTGAAGTTCTTTGAGACTTTACGGCTTTTACTCCAGCTTACCTCAATCTTATCAAAGAAAAAGGAAAAAGAGCAGAGGGGTTTAGAAAACACCTCCTTCATGGGTCTGAACAACGAGGTGATCTGGCTTGAGCTGCAGGCCTGGCATGCGAGGCGCAGCGTCAATGACCAAGATGTCTTTCTGTTCACGGCTCGCCAAGCCATCCCCGACATAATTAGTGAGGTCTTGCACTTTAAAGTTGACTACAGAAGCCTTGCTAGTCAATCTGAGGACATGGTCCTTGATGGTACTGGGGGAGAGGAGGAGGAGGATGCTGCTGTTCACTGTAGTAGGACTTCAGGAATCAATGCCATGGGCCCCTCCTACTATAACGAGCACCACCAGCGCCAGCGGCTGGCTTTCGAGCAGGTGAAGCGAGTTATGGAGCTACTGGAGTCGATAGAAGCACTTTACCCGTCATTGCAGACCCTTCAAAGGGACTATGACAAGTACGCAGCCAAGGACTTTCAAAGCAGAGTGCAGGCACTCTGTCTGTGGTTGAACATCACCAAGGACCTGAACCAGAAGCTTAGGATTATGGGGACTGTTTTGGGCATAAGGAATCTATCAGACATTGGCTGGCCAGTGTTTGAGATCCCATCCCCCCGGCCTTCAAACGGGAACGAGGATGAAGACGATGAGGAGAACGACTCTGTGGCAACGTACACAGAGGACAGTGAGGGAGAGGAGCTGCCAGAGATGGAGGGGGAAGAGACGACCCTCAACAACAATGAACACAAGCCCAATTCAACAAGCGCAACCCCCATGCTGGAGAGACTCATGTCAGAGGATGAGATTGCTCCTTTCGGAGCACAGGATTACAGTGGTGAGGCAGGTAGCAGTAAATACTGCTCCACATCGATTTACAGACCCTTTGTGGATAAAGCACTGAAGCAGATGGGTCTCAGGAAGCTGATATTGAGGCTGCACAAGCTTATGGATGGGTCTTTGCAAAGAGCGCGCTCACCACTAGTAAATGATAACCAACAACAAGAGGTGAGATGGTTTACTGAGAGGAGTATTGTACCATGAAGGTTTTGTAAGTTTGCCATAATGAGTGTATTGCATGTTGCAAGCTATGCACAAGGAAATTTTTGTAAATGTTGAAGGCTGGCATGCTTTTAAAGTGATGAATGTAGGTAAAAAAATGTTTTGCTTAAAATGTACACAGCATACAAAGCAACATAAACCTGATCTTCAGTGTGTACATAGAAGCAAGTAGCACGCATGGGTCCAAAACACAGTGTAGGAGTGAAACATTTTTTTCAGGGTAGGGGTGGTCTCTCCACCACTTCAATGTGATATCACTCTTGGCAATTGTTTTGCATTGGTAAAGGGGGTGATCAGTCAGGGTATCAAGATATTAGGTGAATAAGGGGGTCAATTAGGGTTAAATAGGTAATAGATGCTCTGTCTCAGTTATGCCAGAAAAACGGGGTACAGCTGGGTTTTCAAGGACGGATGATTATCTATTCAGGTATACAAATATATGTAATAAGCAAGCAGTCTCATTTGGATAAAATGTGGGATTACATCTAGCAGTCAGGGCCATGTAGGTTCCAGGATGTTGCAGGTTCCAGGAGAACAAGGATTACAAGTTTGTGCCTCAGGAGAGAAGCCTTATTGACCCCAATTAGAGATCATTGAAAATCCTTTACCAAGTATTAGTTTTACCGGTCTGCGTGTGTGTGAGAGAGAGAGAGTTAATTATCCTTGTGATTTGTGAATGAGCTGATTTTCACCATTACACACTCCAGCTCATCCACCTGCTAGAGATAATTCCAGCCTTTCCTGTCAGAGAAGCTGTTTTTGAATGAATGAATGAATAACAGGGTTGTACACGTGGGAGTGTTTTCATGGAATGAACCAGACGAGTCAAACATTCATCAGCGTGTGATGACAAGTCACGCATTCATCAGCCTGTGATGACGCTGCACCAAAAATGAATAAACAAGTAAATAAATAAATGAAAGTTTGGTTTTCTAAAACCCCATGCATCTTTATAAAATTAGGTAGACAGGTTTTTTTTTTCCCTAGCTGCTAAACAAAGTACAAGTTAAACAACTTACATTTTATTGTTTTGTATTTTACTGGAACAGACTTTCTTCTTGTGACTGACTAATTGGGGGCATATTTTAATGATCTTGAGTGGAGGCTGCTACACATTAAAACATGCAAACACGCTGTACCATGTACATCTTTTCAGCATATTTTTTATTTGTATTTAGTGATCTTCATAATGGGGGTCACGAGTGGTGATATATGTGTGTGTGTGTGGGGGGCAGGAGGGGATTTATATTGAGTTAGGCGTACTAAGAGTAGACCTTTTAAAAACCCATTATCTCAACTTGTACGGTAACATTATTATTGCAAAGTGAATTGTATTGACCTGCATTATTATTTTTTTAAGGAGTTCTCAGAGTTTCCAGATCCCATGTTGTGTAGCGATTACTTGCCAGAGCTCACTAAACACTTATCGCATGAGGCTCCTTGCTCGGAAGAGAACAGCAACACGGTGTCGTGGGATGAGCTGGTGGCCATGGACCTGCCCTCCTTCGAGCCTGCCTTCCTGGTGCTGTGTAGAGTGCTGCTTAATGTCATACACGAGTGTCTCAAACTCAGGCTGGAGCAGAGGCCGGCTGGAGAGCCTTCCTTGCTCAGTATAAAACAGGTCCGCTTTTTTAATTTGGTGTTTGTTCTTCCTCTGAACTGAAGCGCGGATGGTAATTATCTGACTCATCCTCTTGGGGTTTGGTGCAGTGCATTCATTTAAACTGACAGCAGTGCTTTTACATGCACATTGAATCAGCTGTATGGTATGTAGTGTAACGTCAGAAATGCTTTTAACTGTTTAGTCATAATAACTCTCCATTCAATATGGCTATTAAGCCCACAGCTACCACTTCTCAGGACTTTGAAGGTCAGCTTTTGTTAACTGCAGTAAAGGCAGAAGAGGCAATTTATCTAATTCTCAATGCCATCGAGGGGCATACATCAACCACTTTTCAATAACATCTTCACTTAACCTCTAGCTGTGGTCAAAGGTTTTGCATCACTCTATAGAATGAAAACATTTTGCTTCTTAAAGTTGAGTGAAACCTGCAGAATAATGTTATGTTAACATATCGAGTTACATATTGCTTTGTAGTTTTCCGTATACTTAACGAAAAAGTGACACAAACTTTTGGCCATGGCTGTATGTTTTTATACATTTTAACTTCCATCGTATTATCTTATTTTATTACAAGCAACCAAGAAACAAAACATAATGTACCATGGGGCAGAAGTGATCCTGTGTGTTTGAGGCTTGTCTGTAGACTTGAGAGATCTGGAATTACACATCGGAGTGGGAAAGTGAAGCCTGTGGAAAGCCAGACTGCTCAGATAAAAAAATAAGCTGCTACAGATGTGATGTGGCTAATCCCTACCCACAGTGACCATAGTAATTCACTGATTAATCACATACTGATTTGGATTTTATTTCACCACAGTTTCATTATTCAAATAATGTGTTCTTTTGTATTGAGGTTACTGAATTAGCATGGGCTCTTGGTACAGGGCTAGCAATAGCAAATGTCCTAAAATTAAAAACTGCCTATGCAAAAGCACTGCAAGTGAACGAAGGCACTGTGTAATTTCATGTTTTGTAGCTTGTAAGGGAATGCAAAGAGGTCCTGAAGGGCGGCCTCCTTATGAAGCAGTACTACCAGTTCATGTTGCGCGGGGTTGTTGCAGATCCGCAGGGACTGCAGAAAAGCAGCAACATTGATGAATTCGAAGAGGACCTGCACAAAATGTTAATGGTAGGATACCACAATTTATTGATTTATTATTTACTTTCAGGACTGCATATATGTAAAAACCCAGGGTTAGTAATGTGGTGTTCGATTTCAGTTGTTCGTTATACAAGATCAAGAGTTTCTAGAATACTCAGTATGCAGACAAACAAAACCAAAACTGTCCACTTCCAATAGCTGTACTATTTATCATTGCTTCCCATATATATATATTTTTTTCTACCTCACATCAGGTTTATTTTGATTACATGCGAAGCTGGATCCAAATGCTACAGCATTTACCTCAGGCCTCTCATAGCCTAAAGAACCTTCTCGAAGAGGAGTGGAACTTCACCAAAGTGATAACTCCCTATATCCGGGGAGGGGAGGCTCAGTGCGGGAAGCTTTTTTGGTAGGATTAAAATAACTTTTTAAGTTTCAGTTTTATTAAATTCTGTATTAGACCATTTTTAATTTAATGATTTAAGTGTTCATTTTTTTTGTGTGTGATGCGCTTTGGGATCCTTGTGATGAAAGGCGCTATATAAATGTGCATTGTTGTTGCTGAAGAAACAAAAAGTCTATCAGTCTAAATTCCTCTATTCCATAGTGACATAGCAGGGATGCTGCTGAAGTCTACTGGAGACTTTGTGGAGGCTGGGCTTCAGAAAAGCTGTGACGAATTCTGGGAGAGCGCAGATGACAGTACGGCTTCGGACGAAATCAGGTGAGGAAGTTCGGCTTGCTCTTCGTGGTGTAAAGAAGCATCACATCGCCCTTGCTTTGTGACAGATAATCCATGTCTTCTGTTATCTTTACAGGAGGTCAGTGATTGAGACCAGCAGGTCACTGAAGGAGCTGTTTCATGAAGCCAGGGAGAGGGCATCAAAAGCTCTTGGATTTGCCAAAATGCTCAGAAAGGTACCACGTTTAATTCTACTACTGTATTTGTAAGTTATTCATCATGGTCCCTCCTGATAATATTAATGGATGTTGGTGTTTTCATTTACAAGTCATACAGAAACTGGTCCTGGCAAATAGACTATGTGTCTTTTTTTTATTGGGTTTGGGTTCTTTAAATTCATGTGGACTTTGAACATCGTGGAATTATGTAAAGAGAAGCCTGGATCTCTGAGATGTGCAATCTAGAAAATCTAGGTAATGCGCACCACTCCACTCACAGACATGAATCGGTATGTTTGCAGAGTGATTGCAGTACTGTTGACTCCAAAACACAAGGGCGTTTAAGTTTGTATTAATTGAGGTATTGTTTTCAAGTGTTAACTTTCCCTGACCCTCTTTTTTGGCTTGTCCTTAGGACTTGGAAATTGCAGCAGATTTCATTGTGTCAGCTGGTGTGCTGGATCTTCTGAGAACTCTTAAGACAAAAGGTTATGTCAAGGTAAGCTTAAAAAATTTTCCAAGCCAGAATAATTATTAAAAATCTCTACTTTATTTAACAACTGCATAATTGAGACTCCCTTCTTAGTGGTAAAATGTCCTTTGTGATAGAATTAACAAATATATAATGTTTGGGAAGCATAACCCTGACCTTTTGACCCTTTATCAAGAACCATTAAGCATAACAGTTCAATTAACTGGTTCTTTTAGTCCTGAAAGACTGATAAACTTGGTTGTGTCTTCGTTGGCAGTGATCCACTTACAACAACTATGCAATTTTGATAAAGTTGGAATAAACAAGGCTGCAGTCAATTGTAGGACAGCGCTATTAGGATCTGAAGCTGTTTAGAGCCTTAAAATCTACCCTAATGTTCTCTCTCATTACTGTTACAGCATCCCTACAACATGTATTCTCATTGGGTAGAACACAAATAAAATGTGTGTGTTCATCTCCACTAAATAAATGTGTGTTTTGATTGCTCAGGTCCAAGTCCCAGGATTGGAAGACCTCCATATTTTCATCCCTCCCAGCCTCTCCATGCAGAGGCCTCTTATTCTCCAGCTCCTGAACACAGCGGCAGGGAAGGACTGCTCCAAGGACTTGGATGACATGATGGACGAGGCGTATTTACTAATGATCAAACAGAGACCCACAGATGTTGAAAAGGGGGATAACTGGAGCTTGTGGGAAGGGAAGCAGGTCAAGGTAGTGCCTCAGGTGGAGACGTTGGACACCTTGAGAACCATGCAGGTATAATACAAATAGTACAATAGTAACATTGCAGGGGATGTGTGTTGTCCATCGGGTCATCACCTGGGAAATTCAATGTTTGGTTGCCTTTTCCACTGAAGGACATACACCTTAACCTGTCCTCACTGAAAGAATCAGTTGAACTCTTCATAATTAAATATTGTTTCCACATCCCATCATGGAGTAAAACCTGGGATCTGAATTTATAATGGCATTGATGTACTTGGCAGGGATGCATTATGCAACCTCTGGCTATCAAGGCTTACTGTATGTAGTCAGCTGTGTTTCGTGATTTAACACATCTGGACCTGCGTTCGTTTTGCTAATCGGGTTGGTCTGTGAAATCAAGTCCGATTTCTCTTTCCAGGTTGATAACCTGCTGCTGATAATCATGCAGTCAGCTCATCTGGTGACCCAGAGGAAGGCTTTCCAGCAGTCTATGGAGGATCTGATCACCTTGCACAGAGAACAGACGTCAAGTCAACCTGTCATTGCCAAAGCGCTGGAACAACTTAAGGTAGCAGCACATTTCTGTCCTTGTTTTCTAATTTGGCTGTCAACAAGAAGAGTGACTCACATTGCTAGAAAGCTTGAGGTGGTCTTTATACTCTTCTATGGTAATATGCCCCTCGGGGAATCTTTGATATGAAACTCTGCTATGGAAAATTGGTCATGCCTCTTAAGCCCTTGGACTATTGCACTTGCTGAGATATTTTAAATTGAAACCAGTTAAAATCTTTCATGACTAACTTCAGAGACAAGCACTAGCAGCGTGGTTGCCCTACTAAAATGCATATGAAAATTCTGACTAGCATTCATAATTTGGATTTACAGCCATGCTCAGTAATGTATTGTCTTGCAGTTGTGGTGCTCATTTTGTGTGACAAGGCACACAAGAATGGATGAATTGGCTTGTGCAGTATACCCACTAATCAGTAACGTTAGGGACATTTAAAATGGTATTTTTAAACAGAGGGTTAAATCCGTTCAACTGGGACTTGAAAGACGCTGTATTTTAACTCTTTCTCTATCCATTTGAAAGCTGCTGTCTTGTAAATCTTTGTATAACGTTAACATTGACTCGTGTTGCTCTTCCCTTCCAGAACGAGGCGTTGCAGCTATGCAACAAGATAATCAGTGCTATTGATCGGGTCGAGTACATGTTTACTTCAGAGTTTGAAGCGGAGATTGACGAGTCTGAATCTGCCACCCTACACCAGTACTACAGAGAAGCCATGATTCAGAGCTACAACTTTGGTTTTGAGGTAAGCTGTTATTCATCAGGCAGGGGTTGAAAACTAAACCGGGTGGATCTGAGACAGTCGTATTGATCTAGATGAGAATTGTGTAACATGTCAATGGGATGGTGAACGTCCACAGAGTAGACTAGGTGGCATCATCTTCTGAAGCACACTGACCTCTTGTTTCCATGCCAGGCATTTAGCTGCGCTCTGGCTGCAGTCCCAGGCTGAGACACCAACCCCACACAATTATAGCTGCTGTCCATCACATTTTCATAGGGAGACTGAACAAGCCAACAAAAGCTTGCATTTACAGTAAAAGGTTAGAGGCTTGGTGTAAACGGTAACATGCTCTCTTACTAAGCCAGGAAACCCTAGAATCTGAACCTCATGACCATGGAGTTACTGGTAGCAATTCTTAATACAAATGAGTATTATAAGAATTAATTTACAATAAGTGACTCCAAAATTTTGCCAGGACTTAAAAAATGTAGTAAATTCATACATCAGGAAATTCGTCTAATCTGAGTTTGTTTTAACAAGAATTGACTGCAAAATAATAAACAAAATGTGTGCACAATGCTAAAAACATGTATTTTCTTTTATGAATGCAGCTGTGACTGCCTGATTGAACTATTATTACTCCACTGTGACAGAGTTGTGTTTATAACATTGTATTGTCCCTGATTTGAAGCATTATTGAATTAAATGGTTCATCAGTGTCTACAAGTTTGATGCAGATTGTGTTTCTAAATTCATTATCCACCCCTACCCCCGTCTGGAAGTGAATGTTTATACACCTCAGCTAATTTTATTTTCATGCTCTCCAAGTATCATAAAGAAGTTGTGCGCCTGATGTCTGGTGAATTTAGACAGAGGATTGGTGACCGGTATATCGGCTTTGCCAGAAAGTGGATGAACTATGTTTTAACAAAGTGTGAAAGCGGCAGAGGTACAAGACCCAGGTGAGGACAGCATATCATTATTTTACTTTTTTTTTTTTTTTTTACATTTTTCATTGTATTATTTTCATGCCTGTATTTTCTACTTTATTATTAATGGGAACACATCTGTAAGTGTCATACATTTTCTGGTTCACACAGTCATTTTCTTTTCATGCAACTCTGCCATCTGGTGGCCGAAGTAATGAAGTGTCACTGTTTTATTTATTTATTTATTTATTTATTTAAAAGAGGTGTCTGTGCTTTGCAAGGTAACACGCACTGTGCAGCAAAGCAAAACATATATTTAAAAGCTTGCGACAACACTATGTTCTTTAGAAGGCTGCATGAACATTTGTAAACTTGTAATGAAAATATTTTGTGAATTATCTTGTTGCTTTTCTGTTAGGTGGGCCACGCAGGGCTTTGATTTCCTTCAAGCAATTGAGCCAGCATTTATTTCAGCACTGCCTGAAGACGACTTTCTGGTAAATGAGGACTGCTTAAAAATAACTTTACTGCTTAAAAATAAATGCTAAAGAAATGTAAAAATACAAGTATGTCCTGCCTGTAAACTTTCCTTACATCAGTACATAATAAAAAAAAAATAAATAAATAAACATTTTGTTTTTTTTTCTAGAGCTTACAGGCGTTGATGAATGAGTGCATTGGCCACGTGATAGGCAAACCACACAGTCCTGTCACAGGCTTCTACCTGCGTAAGATTCTCTCTGCCTTTTTATATACTGTGATGAAACAATTGCATTAGGCATACTTGCCAACATTTGGAAACTGTCAGCGGGACGCTCATCCCGTATAATAGATGTGTCCCCCCCCCCCCCCCATCTCAACACGACACGACCATCATGTAAAAACAGACATAATGAAGCGTTCTTCCCTTTGTATAATTTAGTGATCAGCAGATGTGTCAGCTGCACGAAGAGCACAGCGTGTGGTTTTCACTAACTCTACTGTGCAGAATAAATGATTTTTTTTTCTATGGATAAATATATAGGACTTTCTTCCTATGCATCGGGATGCGGGACATTTACTAGGAAATCGTGACTGTCCCGATCATATAGGGACTGTTGGCATGCATGCATTAGGTGTAAGGCAACGTGGCCTGCATTTCCAGTTGATCCAGAAAGCTGACAAAAAAAAATTTAATACTGGCCAAGTGTTTGACTTTTTAACAAAATTGGCGCAGCGAGACGCATTTGTTATGTATAAAGAGCATTTAGAGAGTCTTGTTATTTTGAGTACAGTTCCCCTTAATTACAGCTTCGGTAAACTCTTGTGGTTAATAATGAGTGGGTGTGGCAGTTAAAGACTATACAAAAGTTTTGCAAGTTTTAGGCTTTAGAAACAATTAAAAAAAAAAAAATAGCTAATATATATATATATATATATATATATATATATATATATATATATATATATATATATATATATATATATATATATATATATTAATATTATTTAACATGCAATCAAAGAAACTACAAATTGATATCACAAAAGTCTACTGGAAGCCATAATATTAGTGCAGTATTTAATGTTAGATTTGGAAATGTCACAGTTTCAAATTTTGTCAGGTTTTTCATTAAGTAGAGTATATGGAGTATATACAAAGCAGGATGTAATTCAGTATGTTAACATTATTCAGCAGGTTTCATTTGACGTTACGAAGCAAAATGTGTTCATTCTATAAGGTGATGCAAAGCTTTTGGCACAGCCGTATATATATAGAAAGAGACTAAGTTTGATTTTAAGATATATATTTTTTTTCTTTTTGCAGTACCGAATCGTAACAGCCCTCGTCCCGTCAAAGTCCCTCGCTGCCACAGCGATCCTCCAAACCCACACCTTATTATTCCCAATCCAGAGGGGTTCAGGTATTGTGCACTGCTTCATAATTGGTTCAGGAGTGAACATGGCGGACCATGTGTTACTTAATTATAGGAATAATTTAATAAATTCCTGCAACATTCTGAGAGATTTAGGATGATTCTTCTGTTTCCTTTATTTGATTATATATGTATTTTAAGGACAACTCATTAGTAAAAACATATACATGACTAGCAATTATTATTTTAATATCAAGCTCAAAGAGCTTATATTGTTTAAAGAGTTATTTATAATAATGTTTAATCAAACTACTGAAAGCATATGTTGTTTCATGCCAATAAGAAGAACAGATCCTTCACATGCTTGTCTATGGTGTTGGTGTTCTGAGTAGCTCTTGGAAAAGGATTGCACGGTTTTAGAGAGATGGTTCTCATTATGAGCATCACTCATGTGTGCGGTGTATGCATGTGCACCATCTTTCTCTATGGTAGCATTTCCCCAGCCTTTACCAAGATATTATGATTTGCTGCCCTTTTATTGACTAAAATAAAAACAAAAAAACATACCGTTCTGAATACCAGTGCTGTAAATTAGTAACTGTGAAGTATTTATTGAAATGGTGTTTACAAACCACATGTAAAATGCTTTTTTTGAGCAATAGTAAGTGAAATGATTAGAAAGATTGCTGTCTTGCTTGTTTATGGAAATGTGGATATATCCAAATACTGTCAAGTTGTTAAGAATAATGCACAGGATAAGGTCAGGGTCAGGGTAATAAGGTTGGCCTTGTTAAAATGCCTTGATTTATGTTACCAGGAAGGAATTGTATGGTTAGAATTTTATTTGCGTCTTTTTTTTCACGAGACGTCACTCTTAGGAGCTTCGAATGGGGATGTGATTCAGGTGTGTTCATTGATCATTTTAGTGCCCACTGTTTGAAGCTACTTTGAAAATAGCTCACTCAGTGTGTTGCCATCACTGAGATCATCCTGACAAATCAGTGCTGTGTTTTCTTCACCCAGGTCAGCAATATTTTAAGTTGTAATTTTGTAAGACTTGACTTTTTAAGGCAACTTGATTTCCCCTTGTCTGCCCAAAACTGATGTCTGCCCAAAACTGCACAGCCATTCCAGTTTTTTTTTTTTTTTTTAAATCTTCCAAACACGGCTTCTTTTGTAGAAGTGAAATAATGAAAGCTACAGTAACATTTTCACGAAACGGTTTAGCCTCACTCCCCCTTTTTTCCATATGCAACAAAGATCCACTGTCCTGTCTTATTTTTAATTCCTAGAGAAGAGGTAGTGTTCCTCAAGTGTGTTTTCTCACCACAGTTCTAGGAGCCTCCCGTGTGACCTTCGGAACCAGTCGAGCACTACTGTCACCCGCCCCGCCCCAGTCACTGGGGACCCTGTTCACCCCAAACCTGTCAGCAGCACTAATGACATCAGGTAGCTCCACCTACCGCACCTTCTTTCCTGAGTGAGACTGGTGCTGTCAGCAAGTCTGTCCTGTCAACTTTGGTTTGGCTGCTGCTTTGCCAGAGTTACTGTTTCGGTTTTGTCGTTTGCATCGTAACAGCTATGGCATGCACAGCTGTTTTAATCGGTTAATATTGAATTTCAGTAAGCCCTATACACTTTTAAAGGTAGCAGTTTGCTGATGTACTAGCTGTTCTTGGTATTCTTCATGAATAGTGTCTGTAAATGTAAACGTTATGGTCCTGTACATTCTGTGTGTGTTTCTGTTTTAGCATTTGTTGTCTTGACAGTATTCAGAAATGAAATAGCGTTGGCAGCAATACTCTACAGAAAGCGTTCTGCTAAAGGTGCAAAAATGCTACCATTGTTTTTTTAGTGAATGTTGTTCTTGGCCACAAGGTGGCACAAAAGCCTTATTCACTAAGAAGGGTACATCCTTTCTATTTAAATCTTCTCTTTTACTCTCCTTATTTTTGTTTGCATATTCAGTATGCCGGGCTGTGTGTGTTTCTTCTCTGAAAATGGCAGTGGACAAGCCCTCTTGTTTAAGAAGCTCAGAGATTTCCCGATTAAGCTTATTTTCTTTGTTTCCTTCACAGAGGCACCAACCTGCCTGAAAACGACAGGCTCACTTCAGTTGCTGCCGAGCTGCAGTTCAAATCCTTGAGTCGACACTCAAGCCCCACTGAGGATCGCGAGGGTGAGACCAATTGGAGAATTGCCACGGTTCAAATGAAATGAATTGGTGGTCTGCAGTTTAGTTCAGTGCACATCTGGATTTATAATACCAGTGGGAACAATAACTAGAAGGTTGAATTCAGAAAATTGCCAATATCAACATCTGCAATTGCCACACTAGCCCGAACCAGCTGTGCTGCGTTTCCGATAGAACTGATGTTGAAGCCTGGTGGCCCAGTTAAGTTTCAGGTACTACAGCTAAGCGCTTTAGACCTGCATCCGTTAATTATTTTCTAGGAAGGCATATTGTCAGCTATCAATTTACAGAAAGTTTTCCAGAAAGTACTTTTTTCAAGCCAGGCGCCTGCCTTGTTAACACACGCCCTTTCTGATTTTTATTTTCAGTTCATTTTCCCTGTGATTTGTTTGTTTGATTTGGTGTCTCAGAGGTGGTGATGACTCTGCCAGCTCCTGTTTCCCTGGTACATGTAAAGTACATGTTATTGATCTTGTTGTCTTGTTATCAGAGCCCACATATCCGAAGGGAGACCCCAGTGCTACAGCACGAAGGAGCTGGGAGCTGCGCACATTCATCAGCCAGTCAAAGGGTAAGTAGCCAGCATACCTACCTGTATAGAAGGTGAAATACTGAGGAGAAATAGCTTTACCCAGATCCATAAATATCCATATGTTGGTCTACATATCCATCTGTCTGTAATCACTTGTAAACCAATCTGGATTACAAAAGTCTCAAGTTTCTGCACAGTAATCTATTATTTTACTAATGGATTGGTAAATACAGCAATTTAATGCACAGTTATTTGTCATTTGTACACGTTATGTTGAATGCTGTCTTTTTATAGTTTGTCATTTTGTAAGTATTATCATTTGATCAAATAATACCATCTTAAAAATATTATGTTGGACCTTAAATTTGGGAAATGGAAAAAGTTTTCTAATACTCCCAAGAACTGAGCTATCGATTTGAGTCCCTCACTTTTGTATGAGCACAAAAACACACACATTTCAAAGCAAAGCAAGATGAGCATTGCAACAGAGAGAACCCTAAATCCCTGGTTTACTATGAAGCCTGGTCTACCGCACTGCTTCTTAGCCTCCCCTGCTCTCCCCTCGCTCAGACACAGCTGCGAAGCAGAGTCCCATGGAGGCTGTCCGGAAGTCACTCAAGCAGTTTGAGCAGGAGAGGTACCGGATGATGAAGCAGAAGAACATCATCGGCCAAGTGTGCAACACCCCCAAATCCTACGACAACGTCATGCACGTGGGGTTAAGGAAAGTCACCTTTAAGTGGCAGAGAGGCAACAAGATAGGTAAAGACTGGGAAGTAACAGTATTTTACTTCTAAAAACATATATAACAGATCCTGCAACAGTCATCTAGAAAGGTAAAGACTGGGAAGTAACAGTGTTTTACTTCTAAAAACATATAACAGATCCTGCAACAGTCATTTAATTCATCCCCCCCTTCTGTTCAGAAGTATTTTATTTTTTAATGTATGTATAATGAGGTATATATTCACTAACAAGCGTGTAAACATTAAACAATTCCCAAGTGTAGGTTTCCATAGTTTAGGAAATAGTCACCTCAATAGCTAAGATTGATTGTGAAACACGGGCCTGCTTGTAGCGCTTGGTATTTGCAGGAGGGGCTCGGGTTTCATTCTTTTGCTTAATACGGCAACATAGTTCACCGCAACAATGCGTACATAATGTACACACATAAATCTGTTGTTAAATGAAGGCATCTGTTAAAAAATGTTAGCATTGTATTTGAACTACATAGCAGGATAGTAGCTGGTGTTGCTCTAAATGTAGAAGGAACAGGTTACAAACGAGTGTACCGGGAGTTATTGAACTTCTGGATCACACAGGCTCTTCTTTACATTTTCCAGGTGAAGGGCAGTATGGGAAGGTATATACATGTATTAACGTTGACACTGGTGAACTGATGGCAATGAAAGAGGTAAGCGTGATTCAGAATTGTGCTTTTTCTTGACTCTTGATTTGTAGATTTATTGGATATTACCCAATGTATGTCTTTTCTTTTTATACAGGTGTTTTCTACAGCTAACACTTCATACACAATGTATATATGTTTTATAGTTTTGCGTACTGATTCTGATTTGAGCTCGTATTACATGTCTAAAGGAAAGGCTGGCTAAAAATGCTGATTTCATGTTTGGTCCTCCAGATCAGATTCCAGCCGAATGATCCCAAAACGATAAAAGAGACGGCAGATGAATTAAAAATCTTTGAAGGCATCAAGCACCCCAACCTGGTTCGGTACTTCGGTGTGGAGCTGCATCGGGTGAGTAGCTCATTGTCCTGGACACAGGCCTCAACATGCCTGTGTGTAATTGTACTTTGCTGACTGCTGATACGAGCCTTCCTCTGTATCGGCTGCAATACCTGTTTGCATGCTTTTAGGGACTCCCTTACCCCACTACAGCTAGACAGTATTTGTGGCGACTGTTCATGAAAGAGCTAACACCCGGGTATGTTGAAAGTTTTTATTTCATGCTACAATTCCTCGGAGAGAATACAATTGCTCAGCTTTTGCTATGGCTTTCCACGATGTGTCTTACTAACGTTTCCTGTATGCTAGGACGTTACCACTTGCTTGGCTTTCTAGCATGACCTAATTATATCCACAAGATGCCGTTTTTGTGACGGCACCCCCTGCAAACCAAGTATACCCTACATAAAATAGGGGTCTGTTTAAATACTGCTGCTGGGTTTTTTTATTTTTTTTTATTTAAAAGAATGATGTGTTCCTTGCAAACAGGAAGAGATGTACATCTTTATGGAGTACTGTGATGAAGGCACTCTGGAGGAGGTGGCAAGGCTGGGCCTTCAAGAACATGTAATCCGGCTCTATAGCAAGCAGATCACTACCGCCATCAATGTGTTACACGAACACGGCATTGTGCATCGGGATATTAAAGGTAGGCACGCCCGGGATGTGAATGACTCCGTTTGCTGGTTCTCAAGGTGTGAGTAACAATGTTGATATCATAGTTTACATAAATGACAGTATCTGCCCGCCTAGCTGTTTATTTTATGCTCCAGAGTGCAGTGAACCACGTTGCTGCTGCCTCTCAATGTATTCAAGAGAAATCCTGTGGAAAAGCAAGTGTAATCAATACAATTCAATATAATACATATTAATCTGAATTAATGAATGATTTTTAATTCATTCATTTTTAACCCTTTGCGGTCCTATGTCGGACCTGGTTCGACATTGCAATTTTCCCTTTCCGGTCCAATGTCGGACCCTGTCCGACATCATCAAAAAGACGCAAAAAACAGGTCTCTAGTCGTTTTTTCTCCGGAAAAAGCCGAGAAAACCATTCAATGGCCAAGTGAGATCGATAGGCGCCGAGAGAAGCCGAAAAAAAAGGGGCGTATCTCATGAATACAGATAGCCCCGGCATCACATAGATAACACGGACTTGAACAAACAAGACAGCTGCTTCTGCATCCAGCGCTCAAAGAACATCACAGACATTTGCAGAGCTTTTTCTAGACGTTATAGTAATAAAATAATGACTTGGATCACATTATTGAGGAGTTTGGTGATAAAACGAGTGATCAGGAGATGATTTATCAGAATGCACTACTATTTAGAGGTATGTGAAAAAAACAGCGAACAAGGGGTGGGGCGGGGCTGGAGATGCAGTACCGAGTGTCCTGTTGGTATGCAGTGCCTTTTTACTGTGGAAAAAAATACTTTTAAACAGCGCGTCTAAAATAAACTGCGCGTGTGAAAATAAATTGGACCTGACGTGCCTGAGACGCGCCGAATAAATTGACCGCAAAGGGTTAATTTTCTTTTTTTTCTTTTTTAGGTGCCAACATATTTTTGACATCCTCTGGGTTAATTAAACTGGGAGATTTTGGATGTTCAGTGAAGCTAAAAAACAATGCCCAGACTATGCCTGGGGAGGTAAACAGTACGCTTGGAACAGCAGGTAAGCCAATAGTTTAATGGAATACAAGACAATCTATTCCATTTAGTTTTAATTAACCCCCTACAAACACCCTACACTTCTTAATGTTAGCCTACTGCATAGGTTCAGAAGTAGCAATTCCTCGATTTGCTACTTCTGAACCAGAGTTTTTCAAGTAAACACTTTTTATAACGATTTCAAAAGAATCAATTCCTTGAGCATGTAAACGTGGTAATTACTGATGTATTGTGCAGCTTACATGGCTCCTGAAGTGATTACAAGAGCGAAGGGTGAAGGACACGGTCGAGCTGCGGACATCTGGAGCCTCGGGTGTGTTCTCATAGAGATGGTCACGGGCAAGGTAAGGACCTGTCTGCACTGGTGTCACCAATGACAAGCGGCATTAGTAATTGTTGCCATCACCACTGGTTTGAAAACTGCTCTTTCTGGTAAGGGATGTTGGTAACAGAAGAGCAGGAACTCTTTGGTAACTGTGTTTGTAACTGTTTGTTTGTCTCCAGCGCCCCTGGCACGAGTACGAACACAACTTTCAGATCATGTACAAGGTGGGGATGGGCCACAAACCCCCCATCCCTGAGAAACTGAGCACAGAGGGCAAGGACTTCCTTACTCACTGCCTGGAGAGTGAGCCAAAGCAACGATGGACTGCCAGCCAGCTCCTGGATCATACATTCGTCAAGGTAAGACTTCTCTGAAAAGAAACTCAAATCTAACTTCCATGTGACTGCACTGTACAGTAAGGAAATCAAATCTAACTGCCATATGACTGTGTGCACTGTACAGTAAGGAAAGATCGCTCGATTGATTATCATTTTGGATTCATATAATATCAATGAAGGTTGCTTGAAAACAAATGTTTTTTTAATTTCAGGTTTGCACAGATGAAGAATGAAGTGAAAGGGGCCCTAACAGTCTGTTCTGACACACAGGAAGAAAATACAAATCACTACTGTATGTAATATTTACAAAGAATGTGTTCAGAGCAATGACATTTTTTTATTTATCTATCAGGGGTTAAGATAAGCTAACCACCCGTCCCATTTACAGAGATCGGCAAGCCCAACTGGGCAACTGAGATATAAGTCTTTATATGTTTGTTCTCTCTTTTTGTACATTCAGCTAGATCGGTAATCCTTGTATATAGAATTGTAAAGCTTAATAGCAACGTTATGACTTGTAATTCAGCTGCCCACAACACCAACAAGGGTGCAATTAGAAAATAAAAAATATATATTTTTTTTTTATCAGCCAGTGATGCTTAAAAAAAGTGAACTTGTTTTGATCATCCGCAAACCACCAGGACTTGTCTGAATCACATAAATAGAAGGCCCTTTTGTCTCATCTGCAGGAGGAAGTTACTAGGTCTACTTTGCTCTGGTAAAACCGGCCTCTTGTACAGTCTTTCAGGGATCTAAAAAACAGACATGAGCCAAATGGATACAGAGCTGAACAACTCAATTGTGTTTAGTCTGGATCCGTTGTGTATCTGTGTTCTGCTCAAGTTTGGTGCATCCTGGCCAGTTGAGGATCTTGAAAAATATGTAGCATTATAGTCAGGAGCTGTAGTGCAAGTCGGATAGTGGGAGCTATGATCATAATATGGCATTACAACCGGCTGCACGGTATCAAGGGCCACCTTATTAGAAGTTAGCACTATATTTTATGGACCTGGGCTGTGGCAGACAGGACCATGGCTGCATTAATACCTGTACCCTTGACATTGGCTGAAGACTGCACCGGTGACTGGAAAATGTCACGATACACTGCTGCTCATGTATAATTAACTGGCACATGTTTGCTCATTTAATGTTGTTTGCAATGTAAAAGAATATATTACAAAAAGATGCATGTTTCAGTCAAAGTGTCATTACTACTGTATATGGACCATCTGTGGTTAATGACAGCGCCCTTGTTCAAGAGAACTGAATCCAGACTAATCTGAGGTGTTCTGACCTACGGAAAGAGGAGGCGGTTCTGTTAAATATTCTGGACTGTGTAAGGTGTTTTTAAGCTCTCCCGTTTTGTTGTGCTCCACACCTCCTATTTTTCATTTGTACAAACGCACTGACTTCTGTAAGTTTGTTCTGCAAAGACTGATCAAGAAATACCTTCTTTTTGTTTGTTTTTTTTCAATAAATTGTTTATTTTAGGAAGCATGTTTATGAAATGTTACTTAATTCTTATTTTTTTTACTTTTTTTTTTTGCAGTATATAGGAGACCTAGAATGTGGTCCATATGTGATTAATATCAAACATCCTTCGTAGATTGTAAGCAACAGTACATACTGCCCTGTATATAATACCCCCATTCAAATACAACATTATGAATCCCCACAATGCCACACAACTGAAAACGAGTCTTGCAA
The DNA here is from genome assembly GCF_902713425.1 of Acipenser ruthenus. Taxonomy (NCBI): domain Eukaryota; kingdom Metazoa; phylum Chordata; class Actinopteri; order Acipenseriformes; family Acipenseridae; genus Acipenser; species Acipenser ruthenus. Next base: position 83,925,900 of record NC_081193.1, on the reverse strand, counting down.
TGATACAAATCAAACAGACATTCACTATGCTTTGCATTCAGTTCAAATGAGCATGGCCAATACAGTAGATGTTTTCTGTGATGAACCCAAAACCAGCAACCCAAGTTAATACAAAACTCAACTGTCAGATTTGTAAGTATTTATTTACACAAAAAAAGGCTGGAAACCAAGTTAACATTGAAGGTTCAATACAGTTTCATACAGTACATTGGTAAACTATGAGCACAATATTTCCCATCCATTTATTCAATAAAGTATTATTTAGAGGACAGTTTAGATCACAATGCGTGGGCCCACTATACTGCCTGACATGATAATGTTCTAAGTATTTGGATTAAAACTGTCCTTGTTTTACTGCCTAGCTGGCCCTTTAAAAATGGAATGGAATTGTAAGATGATACTTATTCAAGAGTTTCCAAACCTACATTCTGCAGTCTGCAACAGAAATAACATCATGCCAGAGACTCGTGCCCTGTTGCAGGCTGATGCTACTTTCTTTCATTGATCACATGATTCAGCTGCAGACACGAAAGAAGGAAACAGAATGGAAACAGTAACCTGTCATTGGCGAGACGTGGTTCTTACACTCATAACTCAAAACACTACAAGTTTATTATAAAGCAATGTCTCCTAGATGTTGCTTTACTGTTGAGTATTTTTTATTAACGTGTAGAAGGACTGAAGTTTGTTTGTGCTTTACCTTACCAATAATTTTAGTTTGAAAAAAAGGTTTGTACAGTGTTCTGGGTGTACACACAGCACATCAAGTTCTTGCTGATTATGAGAGACTGCCATTAAAAAAAGGGCTAATTATCACTTGAGTGTAGTGGTGGTTTTGTGATTTGGACAACTGCCTTGAAGCAACTGGACAGAGACCAGTAGTTTTTCACAAGGGTCTCTAATAACCAATCTTCCTTGGTTCACTAAGGTGGATGAGGCTGCAGGAGTGAACGACTCGGGGATAACAGAAGAGTCATTTTCCCTTTTCCCTGTGACATCATTTCTGCCTTCAACAACATGAGGCCAACAGCGTTCCCCCTGAAACAAACAACCTGCTGCTTTGCTTACACAGAAAAAATGTTTTGGGGAAAAGCCTTTCTTTTTTTTTCTTTTTTTATAATAATATGGATAATAAATGTAGAGCAACATTGGTTTTTATTTGACTTGGCATCCAAACAGCAAATACTTTTACACATTTGCTCTGCTGCAGTAACCCTTAACAGATTGAGAAATCAGAATACATTTACAGACATAAAAGTAGCATTTATCATTGAAGAGCATTAAGACTCAGAATATGATATGTGGATATCCAACAATGTACCAGTAGTGAACCTATTGTCAGAGAATTGCATCGGCACAATTACTAACTCGTAGAATTCTACAGCACTCCAGGCACTAAAGCTATTTTTATAGGTCAATTCTTCTGTGAGCACAACACAGTCTAACCACAATGTCTGCATGACCACAAAGCGCAGTGCCACAGAAACCCCCAAGGATGATTAGCGTGTGTATCAGCAACAAGAATGATTCAGGTTTCACTCTTTTAAGTGCCTTGTTCCATATTAATCAGCCAGTTTCTTGAAATTGAAAGCCCTGGTTAAATATTATTAGATGTGAAACGATAAAACACCAGTGGCTTAACCTGAAATCTGGCCCAATGAGGCTGTAAGACCAAAAGAAATGTCATTTCATTAAATAGGGTATGTAATTGGCTAACTGTTAAATGATAGGGGAAAAAAAAACTAAAAAAAACTAGTGGCTTAGCTAATTGGACTAATTTGTAGGGTTAAATGAATAATATAAAACACAATCTGTCCATTTTAGTATGAAAGGGATTAAGCAATGCTCATGTAGTGGCCAACGATATGCAAGAATACAAAATGTGTACAGTAACAAAAGGTAAAATCAAACGGAAATGTTGTGCAAACAAAAATATACTCACTGGCCATTGGAACAAGAATACTCCAGCACTTGGTACTCTTCGTATTATCCAGTACTGGCTGCCTGTAATTAGAGTGCCTAAAGCATATGCTTGGCACAAATCATTGGCCATATATTTTAAATGAACTATTATTACTGAGTTTGTTAATGAACTCGCAGATCACTGATGAAATCTGCTCTGTAGCGCTCTGCGCTGCTCAGTTGCTTAACGCACCCACTAATTTTTTCATTGAAAATTTCAGGTGACCCACATTGGGCTATATAGCCAGCAGTGATATCATAACATGTAAACAGTTCTAATAGTAACAACTTACAAAATTAAGAACAAAAACAGAAATGTCTGTGTTCCTGTACTTTATACTGACTGGACCCTTATCACTGAATTGAATAAACTTGTCAGATGATGAAGCTAGTGTAATAGCTAGTGTATACTATTTAAAAAGAGTATGAGCCTGTGAAATGAATACATTTTCACAATGATCTGTGCTATTTAAGCCATTATTGTTCCAATGCTTTTTGTCGACATACAGTAGAATCTTCTACTGTATTTAATTCGACAGTGTCCATTCCCCTAAACAATGTGCAATTATGTTTTATTTTGTACCTCATTATATTACCTTTTAGAGACAGGAGAGAAACACTCAGCTGTACATTTATTTCAGACGTCATTTATGCATTGGTTGCCGTTCCATGATATCTTTTTGATACAATAATTCATAAGTTCTGTTATGAACGAATACGAAAATAGCCTAAAAAACAGCCTTGTGATATTTGAGTGATTTAAGATAAGTGTGCTTTAAGGGTAAAAACTTAAGGGTAATGACATTACACCCAGTTAACTAGAATGTTATGGGTAATGACATCATACCCAGTTAACTAGAATGTTATGGGTAATGACATTACACCCAGTTAACTAGAATGTTATGGGTAATGACATCATACCCAGTTAACTAGAATGTTATGGGTAATGACATCATACCCAGTTAACTAGAATGTTATGGGTAATGACATCATACCCAGTTAACTAGAATGTTATGGGTAATGACATCATACCCAGTTAACTAGAATGTTATGGGTAATGACATCATACCCAGTTAACTAGAATGTTATGGGTAATGACATCATACCCAGTTACTAGATAAGCACTCCAGTATAAGGGCTGTTTGTTGGTTCCAGAATTCCATTGAGCACAGTTCTGTATTTGGTATAATAATTAAAATGAATTTGATCCCTTAAACTATATATAAAAAATAAAAAAATCCACATTTGTTCACTTGAATATTAACCGTCAACATACATTAGAAACAGTCTTTAAGGCACATTTCTAGTGACCAGATCTTCAGAAAAGAAATTTGCTGAAGGCACAGATTTTTATTTTTTTTCCCCCATTGCATTTGCATTTTCTTTTATCCATGCAAAAGTAAATCCTTCCAAACAGATACCAGTAATCAAGATTGTAGATCATCCTCTGAGGCCCGTTGACTGCATTAGAGAAATGATCAGTTTTCTCTTTGGACTGCGTCAGCTCCTGCAGGCTTTACTCCTGTTTTCTTTTTGCATCGTTGTTTCCATAGTTGGACCCTTTGTCTATCTCTGTCACTCCAATCATCCATCGAACACCAACAGAAGCTGCAAAAACAGACAGTAAAGTGAAGTTAGAAACAGCTCTATACTTTCTGTAATGTACTGTATTATAAAATAAATCATGTTGCGAGTTTCCTGACCATTGATGTATAATTAATATGAACTGTTTCAGCTCTATTTAACTCAGCACTGCTATACATTATGCAATAGTTTCAGTGTCTTATATGGATACAAGTCATACAAACCCTATATAAGCACTAAAACAAGCACTAACCGGGACTGGTTAGCCGATCAGCTGTGTCGAAAGAGTTCAAAGAAAGAGGCGGAATTCAGGCTGATTTTAGTTGTTCTTATTCAATTTCAAATTATAATTGGTGTGTATCCCTTTTATAAGAGAAATATGTGCAAATGACTAATGGCTTTGAGAGTCTAGCCAAATATGGCTCTGTTCCTGCTACAGTGACAGAGACACTGCCTGATAGCCCCACCTCAGAGCTCTCAGTGCCCTGGAATCACACTTCAGTCCTCAGTCTTTCTCAAGCAGCCATTGTCAGACTGTGACTAATTATTTGGTAGTTTTGTGATGTCGACTAATGTCCACTGCGGGTGACCTAAGCAGGATTGAAACCCTGGGTTTAAACTGAAGCCACTGGGACCATTTTTGTTTCGATGTCATGATGAAATCCTGTGGTCAGCGTTAACAGAAATAAGGCACATACACCTTACAGCTCCTGGTCTTCCACCAGGCTGCAGTTTTGTAACCATACATAACACAATAGCAGTAATGGATTGGTTTATTAATATTCATTCATGGAATTTTTTTGTAGCTGTGTAAATGCCTCGTCATGCAGCAAACAAGAATAATGCCCAAAGAAATCAGCAGGTTTATGGGTTTTTAAATAGATTACATTTTTTTAAGTAAAACCTGATGGTAAAAAAACCCCCAAAAAACACAAACATATTTATTATAATGTTGTTTGAATGCAGCCTTAAATAGGTAGCAGAATAACAATGTTTTCTGGTATAAAACTGAATTGGAATGCTAAATGTTTTATTTTGGATGAATAATAATAATTCTGTTAGGACATTATTGAAGAAGTGTCTCATCATATCCACACCTGGGCTTAGTAACTGATACAGTTCCAGTGATGCAGGAACACATTTCACATATTGTATTAGTATTTATGAGAATGCTACCATGCAGATTATAGAATGTGCCAAACCAACCACTTTCTTTTTTTTTTAAAGGTAACGTGCTTCTAAAACAGCAACATGACCAAAAACAAACAAATAGCAACAAAGAATAAAAACCATACTTACTCAAGCTCATAGCAACAGTTAGCTAAGTGTATTGACATAGAAAACAAATATTAAACACATCAGAAAAGCAGAAGAATACAACAGAAGAAAGTGAGTTTCAGTATAAATGCAACATAAATATTGCTGAGCTAGAACTCAAAGGGCTGGTTTCATAGGCCCCTGATTAGCATTACTCTTGGACTGTCATACCTAACGTAACATTAGGTAGTCAGGGTCTTTGAAACCAGCCAAGAGACCTGATCTGCAGTTCACCTATTGCTGATCTAAACACTGGGCCACTTCACCTTATATACGGTAATACAAATAAACCCACAGTCATGAACAGATCTAGATTTATCTGAAATATAACTAAATAAAGCCTGTACAGTGGAACGTCGCATATCCGACCGTCACACAACCGCCCTGATCAATTAACCGCCTCGCTAAATAAATAAATATTAAAAGTAGGCTACGAGAGTAATGGCATTGGCAGCAAATGCAGCTTCCGCGATGGAAACAGAAAGAAAGCATTATAGCAATCAGTCTTTTGGTGCGTTCCCCTTTAAGAGAGGCAGGCTGTGTGCGTGTGTCAGTCAGCTGCATGTAGCAGTGACGTTTCAATACACCAGTCGAGAAAGCTTTTTTTTTGTGCAATGTGTTTATACGATGGAGAGCATGCTTGCAGATATTGGCAGCGTGTTGTTGTAGCTTTTAAATGCATTTGAATTAAACAAAGCAAGCTTCATAAACGCAATGCTTACCAGCCGTTTGTTTAAAATAGCCGAAGCAATATTCAAACTGAGCTGCTTATCGGCTGTTGGCAATATCAAGAAAGAGCGCAAAGTACCGTGACAGCGATATTAAGAAAGCAGAACCAGGGAGGCAGGGACTTCTAGAGTTAAGAAAGAAGCCATCAGTTGCAGGTTACTGTACATTTACTGTTTGTTTTGTATTTTTTTTAAACCGCATAGCAACACTGTGTATTTGTAGCCTAATTAATCTCGTTTACGTTTGCTTACTTTTAAAGCAAAACATTTCCCCATGTTTAAAGCAGTTTGCGTGGTGTTTTTGTTCACTTATAGATGTGTAAATGCTTTTTCTACAGATGCAAATCCGACTTTTTCACTTATCCGCCTATACCCCAGTCCACAGGGGGTTGGATATGCGACGTTGTACTGTAGATATAGATGGGGTGAGAAAGACATCCAGACCTACAATCAGCCACAGAGTTTATGTTTACAGTGCAAAACGTACCTGCAACAAGGAGCAATGTAAAGCTGATCAGTGTGACAGAAGATCCCCCGCTGATCATGCTGACCAGAAAGGTGAAGAAAGGATACAGCAGGAGACTCGTCCAGAACAGACAGTTCACCAGAGACCATGGTCTTCGGGGGGGGACTATAGCAATGCCTGGAAACTTCCCTGTCTTGTAGTACTCCTCTTGAAAGGCATCCTTGGAGAAAAAAAAAGTTATATATTTTTATATTGATTAAAAAGGCGTTGTTTATAGGGCTCCTTGTCGATTAAAATCCAAAACATCAATATGGATCTTCGCCTAAATCATGCAATGATCTGTTCACCTGCCCAGACACCTTTAACTTTGTGTTCCATACTTCACAACTGAAACAGCACACCTTGACAAAACTGGTCAAATACCAACATTCTATTCAGCTATTTTTTTTTTTTTAATTGTGTCAAAGAATTAAAACAAATGAATAAATAATGTGTTATCAAAGAGAAAGACACAATCAGGTGAAAAGTATTTAAGCACATCTTACTATCAGCACTTTAAAAAGTGTGTTCTGAAATAAAACTAGGAGACTGAATTGACTGTCCAGTACTGAACGAAATGCAACAAAGGGTAAAATATCCAACTATTTTGTGTACCACAAGCTTATAAATGACCATGAACAGTAGCTTGTCATGAAGACAGCTTCTGAGTTTTTTTAAGAACCAGCCCTTGAAAATGTCTTGTAAGTTGTGACAGCTTGTTTCTCTAGCACTCTCTTCTCCATGACCGCTTTGTGGATTAACATCTCCACATAGACCACTGGACTCACCTTCTCCTGGTAGAGCTGGTGAAGCCAGGCCGCACATTCAACTTCATCTTCAGGAATGTTTTCCAGAGGAATTCGCCTGTAAACACAATTAGCTGACATTACACAATGCCTGTGGTTGAGTAAGAAATAATCAACAGTGCAATGCAGTCACATGAATGAATTACTGTACAATTCACCAGCTGTATAGATTGTGATTGTTTCTTTATTCTAAATACATATTTTAAAAATGTAGAACCACAGCCTACAAGTTTCTTACCTCACGCATAAATCTGCATGGTATTTTTTCCCATTTAGAACACCCAGCAGTGTAGGGTTTTCATGGTTTCTGAAATTAAGTGTAGAATCGTACACAGCAGTAACTACAGAGAAAACACAAGCATAGTCAGAACAGTTCCACCAAATTGAATTGCAAACATTACCTCTAAAATACCAGCCGTAGTCATACTGGACACTAACGATCCCAGGAGTAAGCTTCTAAATACCTGATCTTCAGAAATACGTTAAGGACTGTAATGCTGTTTTTATGGACGATCCCTTATCCGAGTATACCATGGTACATATTCACTGACTGTCCAGTTTTACCATGCTTTTAGCCAAGGGTATACTATGCATTGACCATAACTGTGATTGACTACACTACCATGCTTTAACCATGGGGGGCAGGCTGTGGTTCTTTTGCATGTAAGAGTCCACTTCATTTCCGGCACTGCTGTGCCATACAAGGACTTAACATGTTGGTGCTATCGATTTGATCTCTAAAAATAGAACAAAGCCATGAAGTCAAGTCAAAACTTAGACCACTCAGAAACTGCAAAATTAACTGGTTAATATTTGTATTTACAAATAACACTAGTTTGCTACTGTCACATAAATGTAGGAAGCATTCAGTCTGTGGACTGAATTACACAACGATCCATCATGCATTGCCACACAACTTTGCGCTCCATGAAACATTTATACCGCTGAGTGCATTATTCCTCATATTCCACCTGGTGTACCATGATTGACAGTGCTGAAACATTTATAGAATTGCAAGTCAATGAAGGTAGCTTTTTAAATGAACAACTGTGTACATTGCTAGGGTGACCAGACGTCCTGGTTTGACTGGGATCGTCCCCTTCCCCCCCCCCCATCAACTGTCCTGGTGTCCCGACAATTTTTTCCAAAACGTATAAAAAGCTTGGGTTTGCAATGGGGCCAGATAGCACTCCTTACATTACACAATCGCTAGTCATATTAAAATATGGTTCCAGAAAAATTGAAAGTATGCAAAATGATATAACTACGGTTAAAAACAGCAATGCACAAGGTTATAAACATGTAGTTAACCGTGGCCACAAATTGCAAAGGGAAGATGCAGTGGTTGTGCAGCAGTCAAAGGCTGTTGTTTTTTGTTAGTTTAATGAGAAAACAGTAATAGCAATAAAAGCACTAGATAACATAGCTACCTACATTGTATAGGTTCATACATTGTATACTTACATTGTATCCGTTCAAAACTATTTTTAATCTAATGTCCCCCGGTTCTGAGTTTTGGAAATCTGGTCACCCTATTACATGAGCATGGGCTGCGTGTCTGTGTGCTCTTTCATTGGTCTTAATGTAGCTGAAGTTTGTTCCTTACCTACGTTTCTTAAGGACTGCACTGTGATACTGAACCCTTTCGTCCGAGGCAGGAGGTGGTGCTTCAGTTTGGGCAGCCCTTTGGCTTCTGCCACCTGCATGCTGATCTCGTGCTTCTTCTCTGTGAAACGCGTCCCTTCGCAGTGAAGCAGTAACTGTGAACAGATACAGCAGTCTCGAGTCATCTCACCTGCTGAACTGTGTCATGTCTTTCTCATTCCAATTTTTGATAATGCCATGTACTGTATCTATAATATGTAACTTGCTTTTATCCATTAAAAAAAAAAGAAAGAGCCTGCAATTATATTCTCCTGCAAGTGTTGCAGGGATCTTTGAGGTGACTGAAAACTTACCCAAAACTTTTCGGGATAGTCCCTGAGGTTGTTTAAACTCTGGACAACTGTTATTCGATCTTGCTCCCACTTCCGTGTGCAGAAGACAATCTCCAGAAAATACCACATCCAACCAATCAGAGGCACGTAAGCAAGCTCCTTTTTAGCAAGAACCTTTGCGCTCTACATGGAAAATTAATATTAAAATAAAAACAATGTTGAGAAATACTGTACTTTGTCCAGCAGCTGGCACCACTGTGTCATCTTATTAAAACTCCATTGGAAAATCACATCACCTTAACGGGGAGATTATTTCATGATTGATTAATAAACAACATCTTCTTTACAGTTATGCTATATGCTGCAGATACAATTTACACCAAGTACAAAGAAAGCATTTTCTTTCAGCGACACAAATATGCAAGCAAGTACGCATTTCCAAAGGGTACATTTTAAAACAACTGTAGCCTTATCTCGAACACTCGTTTCCATCAAACCAACCCTGCCTGTGGTTTTCTGGAACAGCATTGAGGCATTGTTCTAATGGAATTAATGGTTCAATATGAATTAGTGTGGAACCTACCATAAATTGCTCATTACTTCATCAATTCAACCTGAACTCAATAGAATGTTTTTCTTTTTTTTTTTTAATTTGTACATAAATTATAGTTGAGTACTGTGAGAAATGTTTGAATTACTTGGCCCTTCGCATTAGCTATAAACAAATGTTTTTTTCAAAGTCTGTTTTTTATGAATAACATTTTTGTAAACGTTATTAATAGACTGTTGTTTAGAAAATGCCAATAGCATAGTAGAGCAATAAAGCAAGTATTTTAATAATAATAATAATAATAATAAGAAAACTCATGTTTGTTTTTCTTGTAAATGTTTGACAGATAGATGATGAATTTGAATACAGGCTTTTCTGATACATTTCCTACAGTATTCAAATGTGTGCCATTAATACAAAAAGCAAACCATACTTGACTAGAAATAAACTAAGCACAAAGGTTACATACAGTATATCACAAGTCAATTCACTGAGTTACCCAGCAACCGAAACTATGCCCTACTTTCTTATAAGTTGAGAGGCCCTGTTTGAATTAACATTGTTTGGCTCAGACAGCAGTTGGAAAATTAGAACTTTGTGTGCAATACACAGAGCAAATTTTAATCTATATTTATATGGACATAATTATCCCTAATGACTTTTTAATTGGATAAAACAAAAAAATATAGCTCTAAATTTGCACAGTTTGTAGACAAAATAGCTGATTCAGCACAGCTCTGAGTAGTAGTCAGCAACACTCTGTTAACAGTATTGTTCCAGTAATACACACCCCCAAGACCCCAAATCGTTCACAGAAGGTCCATCCGCAGAGAAAGTCAATCTCAAAGTTATGATTGAGGACGACAATGGCACTCTCCTTTCCAAACTGTTTGTAGCTTTCTTGGTCTGTGTAGATGGTACATTCTGTGCCAGACCACCACTCTAACAGCATCACCAACTCTAGAAGAAGAAGAAGAAGAAGAAGAAGAAATGTTGGAAAACAAGACGGGCGCTTTGTTTTTTTCAATATTTTTTGTACCTCTGAATGCGGACAGAAAAAAGCAAGTTTCACCAGCAACAGTATTTAACACTATTTAATGTTAATTGGTTGTTTCAAACATTTTTGCCACTACCATGAACAAGTAAACGCTACCAGTTACTAGGATTACACAATCTTTACGGGAATTGAGGGTGTGTGCCTGTGGTTAGGAATTTAGAAATCAGATTCTTTGTGACTGGACTTGATAAAGCACCTTGATGCGTGTCTGTACATCAATGTGTTAGGAAGAAAATGTTGAGAACAAGGGAACAAATTGAAAGAAGCTACTTGCACTTTAAAATTATGAACATAACTGTCAGCTCTATTTATACAGTAATAAATAAATCTGTATTTGGGAGAAATGTATTAGCATAGATGCAATCTCAACAATCTCTTTTTAGACAGATGTTTTTTATTGTTTATCTCTGGATAATGTTTCATAATGAATTATATCAGGCTCACCTTTCTGAATTCAGCCATTGTTCATCAGACACTAAAAGCTAGAACACTAAACAGCCAGACACTGTAAAGCCACGTGTTTATCACTGAACCTTATTGGCTTGTAAACAATGAGGCTTCTGTATGTTATTTGCATGAGTTAAAATTCCAAAGACATCTCTGCAGTGCCTCTTTACATTTCTACTCCACTGTAGTTATACAGTTGCTTTATGAGAAACCATAAGGTTCGATTCTAGATTTGTGGGACCGCGATGTCCCAACAAAGATCTACTGTACAAAACTATTCAAAATATTTATGTTCTTTCTGTGCTGCATTGGACTTAAATCAATCAAGCGTGGTGCTGCAAAGCAAGCAATTGGGACAAGAAGCACGCAGTGAAATGCAATCTCCATGAGTCAGCTGCACCCATACTGCACACTGCTGTTAACTGCCACTTTGGTAAACACAGTCATTGCAGCGCAGCCCTGCTACTTTGTTTAAGGTCATCTCACAGTAAAGCTCCACTGAATACACAAACCAACCCCTTCAAATAAGACTGGAGTAGTGCAACCCTGTGAATTACAATCAATAATGCATCAATAAATGTGTTACAATAGTTCTTATAAACAATATGAGACAGCTACTACTACTACTACTACTACCCTTTAAATCAGTGGCAGCATCCAATAGTTTTCAAGCCAGGTACATTTAAACCTGCCTCTCTCTATATCGAGATACTAGTAGTCTGATATATCAGATGCATTGAAGAACATCACTATAGTATTTTATTCTATACTTACGGCTAGAAATGCAATAGGCCAGCTTGCAGTTGACCTTCCTGTAGAATTGCTTGTTGATTGGCCACAGGACAAGGGTGCATAACTGCAGCAGATTCACGATCAGCCCGCTCACTATGAACACGTAGCAGATAATCAGGTGGCAGAGGAACTGCGACTTCAGAAACCCCAGGATACCCATGTTTCATATAATGCCAGTAATCAGAAAGAGGAGCCTGTGGGAAAAAAAAACTATCAAAAGCTGTTTCTTTGTTTGTAGATTATACAGAGATTCTTAGAAATTCAAGAACAACTTATTCTAAAGACCACTGCACACTGGATCCGATAACGCATCTGAATTTAACGTGTGTCCAAACAGAAAAAAATGATCATGTGCATTCCCTATTGCACCTTGCACACGGAGTCCGTAATTGTCATACGATGCTGATGCATCAATTTTGGAATCTAAACAAGTTCGATTTGATCCGTTAAAAAATACACTGACCAATAAAAAACGACTGGGAAGACACATGGATTCTTGCAGTTCCCTGAACAAATGGAAAATCTTAATTGTGTGTGTCGCCAAACAAAAATTGATAAATCCAACAAAGATTACAAAGATTTTGAAAAAAAAGGAAACATATGGAAAGACATTGCCGCGGACTTGGGCATGAATGATATGTATTATAAAATATGAAATTATGAACTGATAGCATACATGAACATGTGGATTTGGTGTAATATAGGTTATTACAATCATATTCTTTTTATTTCAATTGTAGTCGACTAAGTAAAGAAACAATGGCCGAACCTGGAGACTCATATCAGAGAAAGAAGCGTGACAGGGCAAGAGCGTTCAGGGCTGAACAGTCAGAAAGAAGGGGCAGTACATGAAAGGGATGGAATTTCTGGCTCCATAAACACAGAGTAGTAGAAGGTCATTGTTATAAAGTATTTTCGGTAGCTCATTGCTAGCTTCCCAACTTTTAGATATATTTATTACAGGAGTAAGTGTTTGAAAAATTAAATATTGATCATATGGTTTCTGATGATGTATTGCATAACAACATTATTGTAGATCTAGTAGAAACGTAATAATTAGCAAACTTTTTAACTTCCATCAGCGTTTGTTGATCATTAAGTTTATACTACATTTTTTTGTGTTCAAAGTTATGTACAACAGAATTGTATTTATTTTTTTATTAAAATACTGAAACTAGGTATATTTACTACAAAGCCTCCACTGCAAACCAGCGCTCTGAAGTACGATATTAATGCATCCAGTGTACACAGGAGGCTGTGTGGTCCAGTGGTTAAAGAAAAGGGCTTGTAACCAGGAGGTCCCCGGTTCAAATCCCATTTCAGCCACTGACTCATTGTGTGACTCTGAGCAAGTCAGTTAATCTCCTTGTGCTCCATCTTTCGGGTGAGATGTAGTTGTAAGTGACTCTGCAGCTGATGCATAGTTCACACACCCTAGTCTCTGTAAGTCACCTTGGATAAAGGCGTCTGCTAAATAAACAAAATAAACAAATAAAGAAAGTTCCTTGTTTTAATAGCATTGAGTAGGATGGTGTGAATGTAAGGTTTTAATTCCTAAAATGATATTCCAATACTGAACCTAAACAGATATACAGTACTCTTACCATTTAAGTAATGCAGGCAGATATGAACAAAGAATTCAACACACCAGTTTGCCAACATTGCCTAAGGCATATCTAGAGATTTGCCACGGCTTTCCAAAGCCCCAGCAATTTTAACCAACTTACAATCTATTGTGTTTCTACAGTATCTCCATACTTTGATTTGCAGCATCCCTGCTGTTTATCATGCTTTTCCGGTTCATATGAAATGCATATTCTGTGCTTTACCGTACTTGGTATACTGCTGTTAATATGTGTACTTAGGTTCCTGAAGTTCCCTCCCTTTATCACCTACACAAGCACACACCCTTACAAAGTATGTTTTCTGTGAGGTGACAGCTTTTGGAAACGTTTGAAATGTGAAGTGTTGAGCCCTCCAACTTAAACGTAGCTCGTCGTAAGAGGCTACGGAGGCTACGTGTAATTTTGTAAAAGTAAAAAAAGCTTACTTTATGTCATGCTTTCCAAGGTCTGCTGTATTACTATTGTAGCCTCAAAATGGGTGGGATTCTGTGCGTCTTCCACTTGCAATCACCCTCTGTCTGTCAAGTTTTACTGTATTTGTATTGGCTACACGATGCAAGTTTGCGGCTAGCCTCTACCGCTCTTAATTAGATTTAATCTTGACGTGTCTGTTGCCAGGCAGGTTATGGGTCATGTGTGGCTACTCACTTAAGTTTCGATTTCCATACAGTACGTTGTAGATTTTTTAATTTTTTATTTCATACGCCATTTTCCTCGGTTTCAATTGAGTAAAAAAGAAAACAAAATAATAAAGGTCATCCAAAGCCTAAATTGTAGCTTCTTCAACAGGGAGGACCAAAACAAAATTGCTGTTTTGGTACGAAAAAACGAGTATTCGCTGTTCGTTTTTTTTTAGCGACTTCTTCGGATGATGCTAAATGACGGAACGAATCCAGTGTGCGATAGCCTTAACTGTGGCACATTTCTCAGAACAGGGTAATGCTAAGATTGAGTGTTAATCATTGCCAGTAGCGGCACCTGACTTTAATAAGTGGGGAGGCTAAACATATAGTAAGAGCAGCAGTCAAGGCAAGGACAGTGAGAAAAGGACTTTGACTGTTTGTGGCTGTTGCAGTGAGTAAGATCACTTTAATATTTTTGGTTTTGGACTTGTTTTTCATTTACTCTGCCCTGCCCAGCTGCTATCCTGCAATACACACACCTGTACCTACTGCTGCTAATGGTCCTACTGTGCAGCTATTTCATCCTCTCTGCTGGTGTGAGGGGCAGTACGTATGGCAGTCAAGACAAGGACAGTGAGAAAATAACTTTGTGGCTGTTTGGGTGCTTGTGCAGTCTCATTCATTCTTTGACTGTTATTACAGACTACTTTGAATCACATTGTTACCTTTTACTGCTCCTAAAGCCATTGTATTGCTATTATATATTGGTCAAATAGCAACTACTTTGCTGCTGTCTAGTACTGTGGGAGAGCTTTGGACTCTCAGAGGCCTGTAGCATACTACCTGAGGTAGAAGGCTTCATTTCTGCTCGCTGACTGCTTGTTTCTTCCCTCAAAGTAAGATCGGGATTTTGAATGCTATTGCGGTTTGCATGTTTAAACTGTGTGGTGTTAATACACACTGCAGACTGATTTGCTTGTTTTAATTTTGCTCGTTAGTGATGTTTTCAGATAATAAGAAAGCTATGTAGTATGTTCACTGTGGTTAGCTATGCTGAATTTACAAGTGACTTTACATGTAAAAAAAATGTAATTGTAACCAGGAACTTATAGCTGAAACAGCTACTTTAGAAGAACATACAGCTACCTTAAGGGACATTATTAAATCTGGGCAATTTATTGAGGACAGTTTGAATAACTTTAGACCGGTGGGGTGTGTATTTTTAAGTCAAATTGAGATGGAGGGGATTCCCTCTTTTGCAACATGAAGCTCTCTTAGTAGGGATTCCATTTTTAAAAATGTTGATTGAACCATCAGTAATACAAATAAGATATTACTTCTCAATGAGATAATCTAACATACCGACACAATCAGGTCTCTACTGTGGTCTTACATGTGGGCACAAGTGATATAAGGTTGAGAGAATCTGAGGAATTCTCAAGGAAGGACTGAAAGTACTTGTTCAAAAGCATGTGAGAGGAGGATTATTATCTCAGGCCCCATACCCGTTGTGGGTAGGGGCTGTGAGGCTTTCAGCAGATAACTGGTTAAAAACTGGGTGGACTGTACAGAACATTGGATTTGTTGATAGATTCTGGCAGAGACCTAGGTTCTTTGGGAGGGTTGGCTTACCTCATAGCAGGAGGGGTTCAATTAAATTTGCAGAGAATTATCTTAAGTGTTGACTAAGTATCTCCAACCCTGAGGATGTTTCTGTGCTGCTCTGTAATCCCATTCAAATGATCACATTCAAATCTAGGCAGTATTGCCGAAGGCAACTTGGTTCACTTTGAAGGGTTAATTGTATTAATCTTATTAGGGTCCCCATTATCACAGTTACACCCCTCATAGTTGAAAGTGCAAACTTACACCTTGCTTTACTTAATGTTCACTCGTTACCAAGCAAAGCCTTTCTAATCAATGATTTTATTACACATTACAAACTTGGATTTTTATTTCTGACTGAGACTTGTCTCAGTGTGAATGAAATACCTCCCTTATTGACGCTTATCCTTTAAATGATACCTTTGTTCTGAAAGCACTTTCGTGGGGGTGGACCAGCTAGTATTTTCTGTAATGATTACAACAGAGTCTTTATCTTTAATATTAACCAGCCAACTCCCTGTTTTTATTGTAATCCCCTATCGCCCACCTAAAGCTAGTCAGTCCTTTCTATCAGAATTTGCCGAATCTATTTCAGCTGTTAATTATGATAGGATTCTTCTATTTGGAGATTTTAATTTACATATTGATAATGAAGCTGATTCAAAGGCTATTGAGTTTTTGAGGCTCTTGGACTCTCTCGATTTTATTGAGTATGTTTTAGGACCCACCCATACGTGGGCACACTTTAGATCTTGTCATTTCTCCAAGTCTAGTTGTTAATATCTCGTCCTATTTGTGGCTCAAACAATTAAAAGTCGTGCAATTAATCCTTCAAGTGTAAAAAGGTTTTCTGAAATAATAAGCTTTAGCAGGCATCTTTGCACTGGCTTCCTGTGAATTATAGAATTGATTTTAAAATTATATTACTTATGTTTAAAGCACTAAACGGAATGGCACTGGATTACTTGTCAGAGTTATTGTCTCCCTATCTCCCTATCGGCCTCTGCGTGCTTTGAGGTCAGCTGATTGTGGCTTGCTATGCACTCTCTAGGGTAAGGCTTATGAAGAAAGGAGAGGTTGCTTTTTGTGTTCGGGCTCCGCAACTGTGGCACTCTCTGCCCGATCATATCAGAAGTTATTATTTTTCTTGTTATTATTCCCCATTCATAAATATCTGAACAGGAATCACTTTTGAGTAAAACCAGTACAACGTGCACAAAAACATAACTCTTAAATCCTACTTTCTGAACACTGTAACTAAAACGTCCAGCCGTTACCTCTCACTCTGAACTGTCATGCACACAAGACGAATGCGCACAATACAGAGGGAAACGAGAGCCTTGCTAATAACTTGATTTAGTTAATACTGAAACAAAGTACTAAATATTTGAAATGTTAATAGCTAGTCACAAAAATGTATTCATCATAGGCATCAATTTCATTTTTAAATGAATGTTATCAAGTACAAAAGTTAGTATGAAAACGTTTCTACAAAAGAAAAAAACTAATTCCAGCACCTTAAAACTGAGCCCACGGTACAAACGCATTCAAACTCCTGTAGCTGCCTTTTTTGTTCTTTATACTTTGAAAAACGTATTGTTATGGTAGCAGATTAGACATATTGTAATTTTATTAATGCTGAACACACTGTTTACATCTGCCAGGAGGGTGATCACATGACCTTAACACCACCCTATTGTCAGAGCTCTCGCTCTACATCCCGCCTACAGGTAGGCAATCTGTTAGCTCTGATTTGTGATTTTCTGCTTTGATTATTATTATTATTATTATTATTTATTTCTTAGCAGACGCCCTTATCCAGGGCGACTTACAATTGTTACAAGAATCACATTATACATTATTTCACATTATACAGATATCACATTATTTTTACATACAATTACCCATTTATACAGCTGGGTTTTTACTGGAGCAATCTAGGTAAAGTACCTTGCTCAAGGGTACAACAGCAGTGTCCTCCACTGGGGATTGAACCCACAACCCTCTGGTCAAGAGTCCAGAGCCCTAACCACTACTCCACCAACACTGCCTTGCTACACTTTATTTTTCTACAGTTACAGCTGCCACTGGCGCCGCTTTTCACTATTAATAGAAAAAAATATACAATGTCTGGTCCTGCGAACCCCTGTTCTATTTAATTCTTTTTTTATGTATTTTTTATTTGAGTTTTTTGGCTTAGTGTTTTTATAATATCTATCTTTGTAATTGTGAACTTGTGTGATGTGTCAAACCCTGTGGTATGAAAGGTGCTCTATAAATAAAGTATTATTATTATTATTATTATTATTATTATTATTATTATTATTATTATTATACAGTTGTAGTCAAGTTTACATACTAATGGAAATTTTGCAAAAAAAAATAATTATAGGAAAAATCATTCGTAGCAAAAGTTTTGTTTTTGTGGATGAGAAAAGTTAGAAGAAATATATGTCAACAATTATTTCAGCAATTTATTTTGCAAAACTCAAAAAATCCTAATTCAAAAGTATTTCTACCTTGACAAGGAAAATGAAATTAATATATTTGAGGCACCTCAAATATACACAAATAACCTCTTTTAAACGATTAGGATATTTGTCAATGAGCTTTTGGCATGATTCTTTAGTGATTTTTGACCATTCTTCAATACAAATTTGTTCCAGTTCAATTCAAAATTCCAAGGACTTCTCTTGTGCACAGCCTTCTTCAACTCATACCAAAGATTCTCAATTTAGATCGGGACTTTGACTAGGCCATTCCAGAACCTTCATTTTATGCTTGTTTAACCATTCTGAAGTAGATTCTGATGTGTGCTTTGGATCGTTGTTGTGTTGGAATGTCCAGTTGTGGTTTAAACCAAGTTTTGAAGCAGAGGGTTTCAGGTGATTGGCCAATATCTTTTGCAGGGGCGTAGCTCTCATAAGTGCAGGTGGTGCAGCTGCTCCAGGGCCCACGAGTCTTTGGGACCCACTCGCACTTCAAAGGGATAAATAAAATATGTGAACATTTTTAAATGTTTCTGTTCAAAATACTATACTATAAAACAGTAGGACTAATGAATAATGACAAACGAGTTAAAGGACTTTACTGTTCTCTGGGGGAGTATTCAATGCCTTGGAAATGTTCTTATATCCTACCCCTGATTGGTGCTTTTGAAGAACCTTATTCCGGATTTGCTTTGAATGTTCCTTCGTCTTCATGATGTAGTTTTTGTTAGGAAATGTACTAACCAACTGTGGGACCTCCCAGAGACAGGTGTATTTAACCTGAAATCATGTGAAACACCTTAACTGCACACAGGTGGACTCCATTCAACTAATTATGTGACTTCTAAAGACAATTTGTTGCACCAGAGCTTATTTAGGTGTGTCATAGCAAAGGGGGTGAATACTTATGCAATCAATTCTTTTCTGTTTTACATTTGTAATTAATTTAGAACAATCTGTAGATTTTATTTTTCACTTTGACATTATGGACTTTTTTTGTGTTGATCAGTGACAAAAACTCCTAATTAAATCCATTTTGATTCCATGTTGTAACACAATAAAATGTGGAAAAGTCCAAGGGGGGTGAATACTTTTGAGAGCCACTGTGTGTGTGTATATATATATATATATATATATATATATATATATATATATATATATATATATATATATATATATATATATAGTAACACGGCTGCCACTCACGGTCATTCGTTGCACCTTTAAAAATGATCCAGCGCACAAGCACTGACTACACACTTGTCAGGACCTAACTAATAAAACAGGACAGCTAAGCTGTTTACCTGTTAAAATAAACACACAGTTTTGACAAAACAACAAAAAGGCTTTCACACCGTAACTTTGGCATTACGATTGAGTACACCTTCTATCTGGCTCCTTCACACAGCAGCAGCCCCGAAGGCACTGGCTGCTCCCTTTAAATACCCTGCACCTGGCTCTAATTTAGCCAGATGCAGGTGATAATTAACAATAAAACATCAATTAACAAAAGTATTTTGGCAGGGAGCATATTAACCCCCTCCCTGTTGTGTTACAATATATATATATATATATTATATATATATATATATATATATATATATATATATATATATATATATATATATATATATATATATATATATATATATATAGTTTTATATGCATAAAACATTGCATGTTTCTAAAAGGTACTTTGTAATTTCATTAGAAAACCATTCAGTACCGTCAGCCAATCAGCTTTCAGGTCTAACAGACGGTAGATGCCCGCTGGAACGTCTCAGCACCAACTGTGAGTCCAATTTAAAATCAATCTGTGCAAGTGCTGGCTTTCTTTTTGACTCGCTGTATTTGTAAGCGTAGTTCACATCTATTGGACAGTAAATACTAAACAAAGACACAATTTGTCCAAATTAATGTTATTATCCACCAAAACCAGCCAATCAGTACTTTGCATCGACGAAAGCAACCAATCCTGTACCTGCAACTGCCTAGAGCCCATCACAAACGGTCAGCTCGACTGGAGCACAGTGACAGAGCCACAGACACAGCATCTTTCAACAACAACAAAGCAAGACGCAGACAGTTCAGTAACATTGCTCCATTCATATACAGATTCAGGAGAGAAAGGCTTTGGCTGAAGTATTTTAGAGTTTTGGTAGTTCAGACTCCATCGTACACGGACTGTCCAGTAATTGCTCTGTCATTCCATGGGCAATGTCCAGATTATACATTAAAATCCTAATAAGTTAATAAAAAAAATAAAATTGATTTACTAAATAAAAACTCATTGTTTTTCTCTTTATATCATCCTTGTTTTGATTTTAAAAAATGTTTGGGACTATTTCCTTAGAATGTCTTTACTGAGCGGAAAGGTACCCGACGAATCAGTACAAGGTCAAGGTAAATCTAGGTTTTAAATCTAGGTATTTTTTTTAAAAAGAAAACAATGGTAATAATTGTTTTCTAATAGCGATAGTGCCCTCTCGATGATGGCTGTACCGTGTGATAGCTGACCTTGACTTTCGTTAGCGCCTTCGGCTCGGGATGCATAACCCCCGTCACGGTCAAGTATCACACGGTAGAGCCATCAGAGAGGGCACTATCGCTTAAATGTACAAGCAGCTCATAAAGCAAGCAACAGAATATAATAAAAGCATTGTGAACTTACTTGACTGATGAATCTTGAGTGATGTCATTTGTAAAAAAAAAAAATGTTTTACAGTCCGTGGAAGATTTTTTAAATCACTGTAGCCCACAGAAACCCACTGGGAAGATGAAGAGCCGGTTTGAAAAACCGAACAGCGAATACTCGTTTTTTCGTACCAAAACAGCAATTTTGTTTTGGTCCTCCCTGTTGAAGAAGCTACAATTTAGGCTTTGGATGACCTTTATTATTTTGTTTTCTTTTTTACTCAATTGAAACCGAGGAAAATGGCGTATGAAATTACAAAAAAAAAAAAATCTACAACGTACTGTATGGAAATCGAAACTTAAGTGAGTAGCCACACATGACCCATAACCTGCCTGGCAACAGACATGTCAAGATTAAATCTAATTAAGAGTGGTAGAGGCTTGCCGCAAACTTGCATCGTGTAGCCAATACAAATACAGTAAAACTTGACAGACAGAGGGTGATTGCAGTGGAAGACGCACAGAATCCCACCCATTTTGAGGCTACAATAGTAATACAGCAGACCTTGGAAAGCATGACATAAAGTAAGCTTTTTTTACTTTTACAAAATTACACGTAGCCTCCGTAGCCTCTTACGACGAGCTACGTTTAAGTTGGAGGGCTCAACACTTCACATTTCAAACGTTTCCAAAAGCTGTCACCTCACAGAAAACATACTTTGTAAGGGTGTGTGCTTGTGTAGGTGATAAAGGGAGGGAACTTCAGGCCTAACCTAAGTACACATATTAACAGCGGTATACCAAGTACGGTAAAGCACAGAATATGCATTTCATATGAACCGGAAAAGCATGATAAACAGCAGGGATACTGCAAATCAAAGTATGGAGATACTGTAGCAACACAATAGATTGTGAGTTGGTTAAAATTGCTGGGGCTTTGGAAAGCCGTGGCAAATCTCTAGATATGCCTTAGGCAATGTTGGCAAACTGGTGTGTTGAATTCTTTGTTCATATCTGCCTGCATTACTTAAATGGTAAGAGTACTGTATATCTGTTTAGGTTCAGTACTGGAATATCATTTTAGGAATTAAAACCTTACATTCACACCATCCTACTCAATGCTATTAAAACAAGGAACTTTATTTATTTGTTTATTTTGTTTATTTAGCAGACGCCTTTATCCAAGGCGACTTACAGAGACTAGGGTGTGTGAACGATGCATCAGCTGCAGAGTCACTTACAATTACGTCTCACCCGCAAGGCAGAGCACAAGGAGATTAACTGACTTGCTCAGAGTCACACAATGAGTCAGTGGCTGAGGTAGGATTTGAACCGGGGAGCGCCTGGTTACAAGCCCTTTTCTTTAACCACTGGCCCACACAGCCTCCTGCAAACATTTGTCCTTACAAATGTGACAGTTTCAATAACTTATATTGATCTTTTAAAATGATTGCCAGTTAATTTATCAGGCTGTTCCCTGCGCTCGCCTAATTATATAATTTAATATAATCCAGGGTCTCAACTTAGTGCACATCCAGTGCTCACAGTTAGATTCAAAAAGAAAAGTTTGCAATACATGAATCAGATCTGTAGGCTAAAGGGCTGCTGATTCTAATGAGGCCTGACTGACTCATTCCAGGGGGCATGTTGGTGTTAATACTTCACCTGCAATCTATGACAAGGGATATTGTCACGGCACAGTGCCTTCAGCCTCAAGGACCCTTCTTGTGAGCTGGGGTTCTCTGTAAAGTAGTCTTGTCTATTTGATACCTCTGTGAGGTGGATGGTATAGCAGCCTAGAGATGAAAACAGAAACCCTCTCCCCCACCTGTACAGGTGTAATTACAAAGAAAACTAAAACGGAATGTGAATATGTAAAAGTGAATTGGTAAGCAGTAGCTCTGATCATCTTACTGCTCTTGTTAACAGTTTCTGCACAGTTGTCTGTGTTATTGTTTGCCTTTGATGTGATTTTTACTCATTCCAAAACTGTAATGCATGATTATTAAAGGTTTTTTTTTTTTTTTAAACTTCCCCCTTCATTCCTGAATCTAAAAAGAACACCGCATTTCAAACAGATGACACATTCCACACAGACAGCACTGCTCTGGGGTGGAGATGCTGCTGCTGTGGTTTAATTTAAATACATTGTTTGGTTGGTAATCGGTACAATTTGACTGATTTAGCAACATTCAAAGCAGCCAGGAGATGAAGGAAAAGCTGTTTGTTTTTGACAAATGACAAATTCTGCATGTTAATACAATTAACTGGAGGATGCGTTGAGAGAACAGGGAGTTAACCATTGTGGTTTCTCAGTGTATAAATAAAACCTTTTGATATCTGGTTTATTTCAGAACAGAAGGTACAGCAGGAAGAACAGAGAAAGTGGTGTAAGTGGTTATCGGATTAATTACACTATTTAGGACTGTGTCACCAAGATGTATTTAATAGAACAAGCGGACAAAAAAACCCCACCAAAGGATACAGTGTGTAAAATTAACATATAATAAATGGTTAATGTCTATTGCGAATGGAAATAAACCACACAAAACGTATTGTATCCCAGGTTTGATGCCATAGGGTGGTGTACCGAACAAAACCATTACATTATCAAGTTTCTTCTGTCACAGTTTATTCTGTACTGACAAAAAAAGTAAACCCCTTAATTAAACTAAAAAATAACTGGTTTACACACTGTTCTTTCTAACTACTTCTTGAACCAGTTTAGACATCAGGGTTTACAAGTGAGTGAACATTTTGGGAGTAAAAGCTGTATAACAAGATACCCAGAGACAAACGTGTTTTATTGTTTCCAGTCACAGAAGTACTGTGGAATGTTTTTCAGGTATTACAGTTTTAGCTAAAACACTATACTGTTCATACCCAAAACCATATGGTTCAAATTTACTTTAGTAATGGTAATGAGAAAAAAAAGGGAATAAGAAATGTCTTCCAAGCACTAGGGCATGTGGTGCTTCCTGGCAGCATATGTCTGCTGTATTACTATGAGACTAAAAGAAAAGGTCACGCACAGCATCTATAGTGAAATCATTTTCGTAACAATTTCACAGTCATGGAGGGAAATGAACAAATTGAAATGGTCCGTTCTTCTGAAACAAGAAACTGTAAATATTCTGCAAACTAAACCTTAATTTTCAAAGCAGTATAGCAGGACAAACCAATTGAGAATATTGGATTAGTAGATTAGATAGCCTCTGATTAGTTGCACTTCTGGAAAACATTATATGACATTCAAGGCAGATCTTACACACACAACAAAACCTGATTAGTGCAAACTAAATTAAACTATTTTTTTTTATATATAGAAAAAATAATATTTTCATCTTACTGTTTTGGTTGCGTGGTGAACCTAAGCAAACATTTATTTTTATACCAAGAAAAGTGAATATTGCAACAGTTTCAGCAACCTTTCAAAAAAGACTAATATTCTAATAGCATTACATCAAGTATAAACGTAAAAGATCACTGGAGTTTATTAAAATATTTTTTTTTACTGTTTACAAGACCCAATCTTTCCCAGATGTGTAGGCGAGGAGCTGAAAATGATTTGATTGTTCATCCTTGTTACAGCCCTCATGCATTAGCAGCTGTTTCGAAATTATAGCGACGACACTCATTTGTCAACAACACATAAGACCCATACTGTTGACTCATCACCAACAGGATCATTGAAACCTAACTGTAGAAATTTGCCTGATCTAAAACCTGATAAGATAAGACTCATATGTCTCAGGATTATTATTGTTATTATGATTTTTTTTTTTTTTTTCTGCAGGTTTGTAACCTGATGTTGTACAACCATAATCCCTATTACTGTCTCCCATTGATCTCTCTCAGACCACAGCCTGTCTCGCATCACCACCCAGACCCAAAAAACAACCCTTTTATCAACACCTTCTTCAGCCAAACCTGCAATTACTGTAAATTCCAATGTGAAGAGTTCTGAGTGTCTTGCAGGACTGAATTTGTGACACTGTTTATTGTCAGTTTAAAGGTCAGTAATATAACTTCTTAGATAAGAGCGTACAGAGCTCACTTGTTGCTTAATTGTCATCAAGGAAATTGAGAAATAGAAGGGCAGTGACTAAGTAAAAGGACTCAAACAGAACATAACTTTGTAATGTCTACATCGGCAAACTGTTTACTGAATACATTTTGTGAATCGTGGAAATGTGAAACAACGAGGGAGCATTGTAAGGCAATGTAACGATAGGGAATGTGATTTCTTAGTTCCTTAAATATTTGTTTTGCAATAAAGCAGCCCTACCTCTGTTTGAATTAATTAGGACTTTAACTGATAAGGGACTGTGCTGGAGCCCACAGGCAGGTGCTTCTCAGTGCCAGCCTGAATGCCGCTGTCATGCGAAACTTGTTCTATGAAATATGGTACCCCGTACTAAATTTCAATTATGAAATCTAGTCCCCCTATAAAATAAGGTGCCCACCTTATGCGAAACATAGTCCCCCCCAGACTATCCTTTTGCTGATTATGTATGAAACTGTATTAGGTCTTAACAAATACTGTAGATAACTAAAAGAAATGGGTGTGATAGCGAACGTTTCTACATTCGTAGAAATGGGTGTGATAGCGAACGTTTCTACATTCGTTCTACACTATAGAAGACTGTTGAAACATGATGAAACATTTGTTACCTGACTAATATGTTTCCATTATACATGTTTCAACGAGACAAAGGAATGACTTTTTTTGTTGTAAAAGCACCCATTAACTGAACTGATCTATGAAATGTTCCAGGGGGAACATATTTTGCATAGCGCTGCATTTGCCACAAAGCTAATGGCCTCTCCCTTGGAGTTGTGATATAATGCACAGGGGTTTTGTGATGTGTCCGCTGGGTTTTCACCACAAAACTAATTGGACTTTTCTCTTCGGTGCCTGTTTAATCCTGTTTTACATATGCTGCAAGGTGTGGTGAATAATATTAGCTGGTAACCCTTTTGGGGTTTAATTCTCTCTCTCTCTCTCTCTCTCGTGGCCTTGTTACTGAGGTTAAGATAATGTTGCTTCAGTGTTATACGTACCATTTTCTGCCATTATCACGCAAAACACATTGACGGTGCAACAGTATTAACTTACAGTAAATGAGCTTAAAACGTATTTATTTTTAGATTGCATCCTGTAATGCTACAGGACAGGATGCAGTATAATGTGAGATTGAAATAAATACAACTACAATACATCTAGAGCCGACTTGTTTTGACAATGGCAGTAACCTTTACAAAAACATCTGTACTACTTGCTCTTTTTTCCTCCTTCCTGGTTAGAAGACATAGATGGATCTTCTCAAGTTGTAACACATGGCTTTAATCAAGACAGTTTGTTTAAAAATGCAAATCTCCCTCATATAGTTGCCTTAATCGTCAGCAGTCTGTCTTGAAACCAAAATATGAGTTTGAATGTGTTTTGCAGACTACACTTTCCAATGAAAACCCAAAGCTGTGTACATTGCCACATGCTGTGGAATCTATAATATCCAATCCTGTAAGATACAATACCTTCTATTAACCAATGGATCTCTGGCATGTGTCATTTACACATGCTGGTACCAATTTAATAGTACAGATTACGTTTGGCATGAACTGAGAAATTACAGTGAGAACTGTGTGGGACAGAAAATAAGTTTGAATTAATGTACATTTGCATTTGGACTATAGAGTTCCTGTATATTGATTGGAGTTAACCATTATGTAGGGGATACAGGAAGTGAGAATGAGAGAGAAATGTGCTTGAGACTTGTAAGCAAGACTAAACAGCTGCACTATCCCTATTGCTCTGTACACCTCATACCGTGTGCTCTCACAATAAAGGCTTTGGAACCCACTTACTTATTATGTATCGACAATTAAATGCTGTTTTGTAAACTGCCAAATACTGTATTACAGTGCTTTGTTTTTAATGCTGCCCTTTTTTAAAGTAGCGTTTTACTGTTTTTCTTTGTATTGTATACATACAAGACCTTGGTGCAGTGGTTAATTCGTGCCGATGCTGGCTGGGGCTCAGCCCCGGCACCTCTGGGCTTGACAAGGCATAGCCCAGGCACCTTTTCAGTTACAAAAGTTAAAAATGTCATTCAATATTTTGCTCTCAAATGCGTTTTCTTACAGTTCTCAACACAGTTTTATCAATTTACCAATAAGAGGAATATCATTTTATTTAGGGTTGGTGTTGAACACGTTCATGCCTGCCTGCACCCCTACCCCTGCGCAGGAGCATTACCCTGCTGACATATAGAACAATATATAAAAACAATAACGGTCTGGTTATGTTTTGCCTTTTTTCAATGAATAGAATGTAATTAATAGAGAATAAAAACAAAGCAATTTCCCCCCCCCCAATCTCCACAAACTGCGGGTTCTGTTGCATTCACAGCAATTGATAACTGTTGTACACAAATATGCATTTCCAACAGCACACACTACATGGGAGCATCAAGCATCATGGCTCCCTTTAGGATTTTGTGACATTTATTATATAAACTATTTTTTGTTATTTCCACAGTTTTAGTCTTTACTCAAGCAAATGACAAATGGCATATGTCTGCCTATCCCAAGCCTAGCTTGCCAATATGTTTTGTTTGCAGTCTGAGAACTAACCTCGGGCAGTGAAGGTTTATGGGTTCAAAGCTCCCTCCCGACAGCTCATTTGCAGCTCACATTTTCTTCACAGCATCAGAGTTACTGAGGCAGAAAGGATCAAAAGGCTGTACAAACAGGTTGTCTGGTAGCTTTCTGACGTGTTCCTAGTTGCTCTACACTAGTCTACAACAATGCTAGCGGCATTTTGTACAAACAGGAGACAAACCCTTTAATTAAACACTATATGACACCTTTGTATTGTAGCGTGCATGGGGGAAGGCAGCAGCAGGGCTGGTAGGTGACATAATCACACATGGGGACATAAGCCCGATATACACTCTTTGCAAAGGAGACGGCTCTTTTGTATATAATATATAATATATAATTTATTTCTTAGCAGATGCCCTTATCCAGGGCGACTTACAATTGTTACAAGATATCACATTATACATTATTTCACATTATACAGATATCACATTATTTTTACATACAATTACCCATTTATACAGTTGGGTTTTTACTAGAGCAATCAAGGTAAAGTACCTTGCTCAAGGGTACAACAGCAGTGTCCCCCACTGGGGATTGAACCCACAACCCTCCGGTCAAGAGTCCCGAGCCCTAACCACTACTCCACACTGCTGCCCAGAGTGGTAAAACAGAGTATCGGTGCTATGTTTTAGTGCGAGAGGTTCCGGGTTCGTGCCCGCCCTCCGCCTGTGTGTGGATTGCTTTGCCCTGTGTGATGCGCCCGCATGCGTTAACCGAAATCGCTACATTGGTGTTAGTAGTGGGATGCAGGTACCTCGGCACGCACTCGTCGGACCGTAGCCTGGTGAGCAAGTCCTGGACGAACTTGAGGCTGGCAGGGGAGAGTGTAGCGCGGACGGGGGAAGGCAGCAGCAGGGCTGGTAGGTGACTTAATCACACACGAAGACATAACCCTATACACTCTCCTTGCAAATGAGCCGGCTCTTTTGTACAGCGGTATTGGCGCTATGCTTTAGTGCTAGAGGTCCCGGGTTCGCTCCCGCCCTCCACCTGTGTGATGCGCCTGCATGCGTTAACTGAGAGTTCTACAGTATATCTAACCTCTTTGATGAACGTGATAACTTTAACTTGCATTTACTAAGTCTGGTAGACCAGGAGTGGCGCTTTAATCTATTCAGATTTGCATTGTTTACCAAACAGTGTAAAATAACAGATTAGTATGCAGTACGCTACCAGAAGCAGCCAGAACGCTAGACTACAGTAGTAGACGACATTGACCTTGAACTTTTTAACCCTGATTGGTTTCTTTAGGCATCACATGACTTGCCCCTTAGTAATTAAGCAGATGCTATTTACGGTTTAATGTGAAAATACATAACGCTGTTGGAACGACACTAGTATAAATATCATAAGACATTGAAACTATAACTCTGTAACAACTTCCAAACAGAAGACACAAATATAGAAATATGTGTTCCCAAGACAACCTGCATACCTTCTCTTGTTGTATCATAAATACAAATTACATTTTTACTTGTTTTTTTTCTTTCTTTCTATTTTATTTGCAGCCATCAGTCATCTGTGGTTACCATGGAAACTGATAAACTACAGATATCTACATTTCCTCACCCTGTTTTCCCTCAGACTTTTATTTCACATGCTTTACACATACGGAATCCAAACTAAATTCCTCTTGTTCCAACATATATTTTTTACCACACGTAGATCTCAGACGGTTTCTGCTGCTATCGTCAGGCTTTTGTACGTCTTTGTAGCAAATTACTTCAGCATGGAAATCACACCCACACACACACGCAAAAAAAGAAACTGTCACATACCTTGTGTCTTTTGGTCCTTGCCACATGCACTTAAGAATCCCAGTGGAGGAGAAGAAGGGAGGGATTGCGAGATGGAGAGCGTAGTGCCGGCTCTATTTCAGATGAGCAGTTCAAACCAGCTCCCTCACCCACCACCCACAGCAGAGAAACTCCACCCAGAATTTACTGGGCATTGAGGTGACGTCTATCCCCAGCGTGTCACTTCCTTTTAAAGCTATGCTGCAAGACTCTAAGGAACCTGAGGGCTTGCTAGAACAACGTAACTCATGGTTTGGATAAGGAAGGAGCTGTTTAACTAGTTTATATTTGGGGAGAGGTGTGGCTTAGCTTCTGGCATAAAGCACAAACTGAACTGTGCAGGAAGAAATACTTAAAGTCCTCACAGCTATGCCGGTAAAGGATCCCGGCACGACCATTTACAGAAGATGCAGTTCTGTCTGTCTTTGCATAAGTGGCAGATCTCAATATTGCCAGGGGGATCTGTTGACGTCCTTATTATTAGCATTACTCAATACAATAAAAAAAAAATGTGGCAGAGAGAGGCCAGCGATACAGCTGGGCTGCATAAGTGAACGCGAATATGTGAAGCATTTGATTTTATATACTGTTTTCATAATTTATTTTTGAAACCAACTAATAAAAAACTTGAAATGCAGTAAATCAAAATCCAGCATTTTGTTTTAAAGAATGAAAAAAAAAACGTTGCCATACTGTATTTCCCCAGTTTTAAGGTCACTGCATCGGGCTTCCTGTGAAGCAGTGCACTGATTTCAAAACGCTGTTTCTCATGCACAAGGCTGTTCATGGTTCTAGGACCTGCCTGTCTGCATGAGTTACTTATTCCCTATAAACCATCTCGTACTTTGAGATGAAGGCCTCTTGGTTATGCCAAGAACTCGATTAAACCGATTGAAGATGAACACATCAACAGGTCTATGTGAATGTCACATTCAGTAGTGTCAGCACTTGCTCTATTTTTGGCAGCAGATCATCAGCCAGTCAGAAAATAAGAGAAAAAAAAACACACAAAGCACGTTTGTTGAGCTAATTTGATATTTTTTTCTTTTTATTTGAAAATGGAAAATGCTGTAAACAGAAATCTGTCGACACAGATGCAGCTCCAGAACTTTCTACTGGCTGGCAGAGGGCTGAAACTTTTGGAACACTGTCAGCAGTTTGAGTATGCTTCATCCATCTGTAGTTCCGTTTGCTAATGGACAGCATCTCCACCCTTCCAACAGGGAAGTACACACATGTACTTTTACAAGAATACATTGGTCATATTAGTATGACATCATGCAGCTAATTTTAGCAACAGCTTTATTCAAACGTCTATTGCAAAACAGAAAAATATTGTCAGGATCATAATGTTATTGGTGGGTTTTAGAAGAAGAAAGCAAAAAAACAAAACACAAAAAAACAAATCAATAAAACAAACAAAAAAAACATGATGTTTATATATATATATATAAAAGGAAATGATGGCAATCCTGCACAATGAGTCACTGGAACAGCAATAAACCCTTATCTCTCCAAACAACAGATTATAGCAGGTAAGAAACTTCCCACCACTGCCATTAGCCAAATATCTCTTCAACGTACAGCATTACAAGTCCATGTTACATAGGATATTTGCAAAGGGTTCCAGAGTGCTGAAGTTATAGCAGTTAAGGGGGCATGTTACATGTATTAATTTGGTAGGTCTGTTTAAAATGTCCAGGCAATCATCTTCTAGAAAGTGCCTTGGTCTACAAAGAGCTCTGATGGAGCCTAACAGAGCATACCTGGAATCACCATAAGTGTGGAGCAGTATCAGTAACACTTTTTTTGTTATAAACATCCTTACACAGTTTCTACGGTTTGATATTGTTTTATAAGAAACCTAATAATTAAAACTACAGGGAGTTTAAAGTGTGCAAGACAATAATTCTGAGACAGACTAGCGAGACAGTTGTACACTCATTAGATGCACACTATGGTTACACCTATTATAGGACTAGTGTTTTGGTCTTTAAAAAAAAAAAAAAAAAAGTAATTTATGTGTGATTCCATTCTTCAACTGAATAAGTGATTTCGGCGAGAGGCTACAGTCTCTGTGGCCTCTTTATGACTTATCCAAACTGTACTGTGTCTTGTTGCAGGGCAGCAGGATTTGGAATCCCAATGCAAGTGAATTCCAGTTGTTAAATATTACTGGATAACATTACTAGCGGTTTTATTGCTTTAAGGTTATATTTCATTGTAATAAACTACTATCCCATGTTACCACACATTCCCCAAGCGATTGCTCAACTACTGTAAAAAGGAACTTCTTTTGCACAACTTTTAAGATGTCCAAAAAGCAGATTTTTCATGTTTTGAAAATAAGATAGAATACTATATTGTGTTCATAGTGTGCTTCTGCATTTTGTTGAGACCTTTAGGCGCAAGAAAGAGCTATAACCATGCCAAGGCTACAATTAAAGGAACGTGCCACATTATATTACATGGGTTCAAGAGAAATGTCCCATATACAATCTATTGCAGTTAATCCCATTTTTACAAAATAATAAGAAGAAATAACACATTTTGGTTTCTGATCAGGTGCTTCCTTTTGGAATGATCACATAAAATGTAATTTGAAAAACAAACACACAAAATACTCATTATCCCATAACTTTTTTTAATTTAGTTTTTTATTTCTTTTTAACTACTGTACAGTACAATGTAAAATTTCTTTGAGTAATACATTGTGCGTTTTAACAAATGAAATTGACAAAATTACAATTTTTTAAAAATCACTGCACTCTGATTAAGTTCTGATGATTTCAACTCCAGCACAGACCATATTCAAGCCTTGACAAACCTGAATGCATTTTTTAAACAACTGATTAAGAGTTATGCACTTGCAATATCCTGTGTAACAAAATCTAAGGTTTGTGACTGGTGACATCTAGTGGTCTTTCGAGGTTTTGCAGAAGACAGGAGGAGACTATTGAACATGCATGAGTCTCACATTCATTTACAGTATGACAGTTTAATATACTTGACCTTCAGATTATTTGTATGAAATACAGCATTGAAATCATGCATCTAATGAACTCATCACATATATGTCTTGTAACTATTTACAGACTGATTTAGATTTTTTTTTTTACTTTTGTGCATTTGTGATACTGAATGACAGCAATTTTCTATAGCTTGTAAAACACAAACCTGAGGTAACATAACTTTAATTTACAAATAACATACGATTGCCAGGTCCTGTGCTTATTTAACAGTTTGCATTGATATTAAATTGCCTTGATATTAAAATAAATATGCAGCCAGGCTCAATCTTAACATGATTGTGATAAAATAAAATCTGAACCACTGAGTTTAAGAAACGCAGAGAAACTGTAGTGCCGCTAGTTACTCAATTTGACATGCTTTGTATACCTTTGTAAAACGAGGATTCGAGGTACAACCTGCGTAGGCAGTCTTCCTAATATTGTGTTCAGCCAAACCAGTGATCCCCCATGCATTCCCGGTTCCATTCGACACTGCAGAGCCAGCACCACTCAAATCTGCAGTGAGCTCGCGGGCAGACCATGTGCATGCATCCACCTGGGAGAGACACAGCGGAGACGCATCAATAATGAAAGAGAAGGCATTCAACACTCCATAAAGGCTATTCGTATCATTGTATAGACAACACTTCTGAGGTCGAACTCTGTTACAGGTATTAATTCATTCTTCAATTCAACACAACTGTCATACGACGAATAACCAAGCTCCAGTAATACTAAGGTAAAAAACAAACAAACAAAAATAAAACACTGCTATAAAATACAGGATAAAGGATAGACTCTTTGTACACTAAAGAAAACACTAGCCAAAATGTTATATATGTATATACTGATTGAGCATTTTGAAGTTTTGTATGGATGACTGTGTATTACTGTGCTCCATACAAGTCATAAAAGTATCAATGATCAGGCACAGAATATCTTGCTCTCTAGTCGAAGTTCTAAATCTGCGTTAATCTCAGCCAAGTACAGGCAACTGAGCCTTTCCAGTCCAGGTCTTTGTTCCAACCAGGCTCTTAATTGTTTAATTGAACCAGACAGGTTCTAGCAGCTCATTATCTCACTCTACCAGTTAAACCGTGTGCAGAACGGCTCCAAAGGGCCCGGAATTGCCCACCCCTGGTCTAAGCGTTGCTGGTGAGTACAAACCGCTTCTCTCCACTGGGACGTGGCACTTGGGGCAGGGCTTGGTGGTTTCCAAAATAGTGTCTCGTGAAGCCTGCTCCCACCTGGCATGCCTGGCGGCTTCCTCATCAGTAACATACCCCTGTCAATGAAGAAGGATCACGTCACAATTGAAGCCCTGCAACCATTGCTACAGAGTAGCAGCATTTTAGCATTTAGTGTCTGTATTTAAAAGTGTAGATAACAGGTTGTGATCCATTAGTGCAGATACTTAATACCATCTCATTTTCTTAATATTTTAATTCTTACCAGTTATCCGATTATGTGTGTCCAACTATAATTGCTTGCCCTCACAGATCTAAGCTTTGAGGTGCCTTTTAAATTTTAAAATGCAATACAGAATCTAGAGGTACGTGTGCAGTATATAATGCTCATAATTTCATTTCAGCCCTGGAAAAAAATAAATAACTGGAACTGTTTCTACAGCAGTTTAATGCACTGACGTACACTACAATCCCACTTCTTGATAACTAGAGGGTGCTGTTGTATTTTATGATTTTCTGTGTACTGCAAATGCATTCTTACTTAATCATGTTTTCCTTTTTTTCAGCTTCATGGAGAATGCACTTTAGAATACAGAATACAGGCACACTTCATATTATTTAATACATGTACGTACAATTACTGTTAATGTATGGTTTAATTTCTGATGATCACAGAATGGTGAAGTTGCCATGCCCCTGGTGGAATGGGCAGTAAGCTTTTCTGGAGGGGGCAAGTTGGCTCGCTCATCTGGAGTCCTGACTGTTTCTGTTATCCATTTTGATAGCCTCTGTTTAGACAGGGCTTGCCCATGGGACTTAGCCCTATAATAGACAAAAAACTGTTCTGACTGCCTCCAACTTTGTGTGCTTTCCACATAATAAGCTAGCGCCTGCACAGGGCAAAGCGTATGGAGCCGTCGCTACCTGTCAGACTGTAAAGGAAAGCCTTCAATTCCACAGACTGCTTGATGTGGAGTTTTAGGCAAAAAAACAGGATTGGTACGAAACGTAACCTTTGTCCTGGCATCTGAAAAAGTTAAGCAGGCTTTTGCAATTGAAAATGCTTGCATCTCACTCACTCGCTTAGCGGAGCAAGTAAGAAAGCCGCTTTAAGTGACAAAAATTTCAGCTCAGATGAATGTAAGGGCTCAAATGGAGGCTTCATGAGTTCCTCAAGCACTACGTTAAGCCTCAAGCGAGGAACAATATTCTTCAGAGGCGGCCGAAGCCACCGAGCTCCTTTCAAAAATTGCCCCGCCAGGATGTGAGCTCCTGGGGAGACCGAGTCAATTTTGACATGGCAGGCCGAAATGGCTGCCAGGTAGACCTTTAACGTGGATGGGGATTTCCCCTCGTCAAATAGGTCCTGCAAAAATTGCAGTATTACTGCCATGGGACAAATTGTGGGGTAAAACCCATGAGGCAGACGACGCGTCTGAAAGACGCCCCACTTGTACTTGTACTGGGAATGTGTGGATGCTGCTCTGGCATTATGCAGGGTGTCAATGACCCTACTGGACAGACCCAGGCAGCTTAAATGCAGCCGTTCAGAGCTGCAGGCTCGATGGGTCGGGATGCCATAAGGTCCTCCGTGCCTGACTGAGCAGATCGCAGCGATTGAGCAGGCTCCAAGGCTGGTCGTTCAGGAGCTGCACCAAAGCTGAAAACCAAAGTCTCCTGGGCCAGTAAGGAGCTACTAATAGCACCCTGGCCTGGTCCTGCCTGTTTTTTTCTAGACACAGCAGGAGCATGGCGAGCGGTGGAAAGGCATACAGAAGCTGCCTCGGCCACTGGTGTGCAAAGGCATCTATCGCCAGCGGGTCCCCGTCTCCTGTTATGGAGAACCAAATCTACCTAAAGCGCGTATCAAAGCACAGCTGCTGAGCCCAGCATCTGTAACCATGCTATTTTTTATTTATTTATTTTAAACCAAAAATACAAACACAAGAGAAGCTCTCACAGTAAACAGTAATCACAATATAATAATTCAAATAATAATAAACTTGTACACAAAGTTTTATTTTTTATTAGTCAATGCGAGCCCAGCAACTGTGCTTGTCTTCTGCGCAAGACAATATTCTCACAAAAACAGTAACAAAACAATTACTGTTCAGAAAATAACAATATTGTTCCAAAAATGAACATTTTTATTTATTTTTATTTTTAATTCCAGCCAGAGCTATTAGCAGCCGATTTAAGCTGCCTGATCCCTGGAAGGGGCGGCAGAAACCGCCGGCTCCACGCGGGGCACAAGACCGCTATGGGAAGGAATAAGCAACAGACTGTGTGCAAAACTTACGTGTAATTAGTAAACTAAAAGTGCAGCTTTGGTATTCTATTCAGGTTCAGGGATCTTTACAGGTAAACATCCATTCGTTAATGGTTACATTTCGTATTTGATAGGGAACCATCACTGTATTGGACAGTAAAGGACATTGAGTAAGCCACTTAATACGCCTTCTAAAAGGATCGTAAACTGCGATGGCTGTGACGTTGCTAGCAGGTTCACACACTACTGTTCACACTTTCTCTGAGCTGCAACATGAAGCTGTGTTCGGCCTCTCTCCAGCATTCCAATAGCTGTGGTGGCAATGCATAGCTTGGGGGTACATGTATCGCCTTCAAGACATTCTGTCAACACCCCGAAGATCAGGTCACCCACCCAGGCTTTACCAGCTCTGCAACATCCTTCACTCATCAATAACATTCTGAAATAAAAGTTCAAAGTGGGTGCGTTACTGAAATCTGACATTAGTCCATATAGCATACCTGCATGTCAACACCTCTCTCCCACCTATGGGTGGCGCTGCAGTCCCCTTCATGATACTCCTCCTTGCATTCACGGCAGAACACAAACTGGAAATGAAAACAAAACATATTGATTTGTACAGAGCTGTGAGGGTTCAAACAGCTCCAGAGTAAGCCCTGTAATACAGGCATCCAGCCAGACCCTGTAATGCAGGGGTTTCCAAGCCTGGTCCTGGAGAGCCCCAATCCTGCAGGTGTTCTAGGTCTCTTTACATCATCAGAGGCTAAAGATCTGGAACACCTGTTAATCTTGACTAATTAAGCCAATAACTGGTTTAATTAAATAAACGAGAGCTCGGTTGAAATGAAAACCAGAATACCCTGTAACTCTCCAGGACCGGGATTGGAGACCCCAGCTGTAAGGTATAAACCCAGCTTCAGATTACCAGAGCCAAATGCAGAGCCGTAGAAGGAACACCAGCAGACCAATTGCTGCACAAAAGATGGCCACTTTTGGGCAGATTGCGTATTGGTGTATGTGTAACTGGCTTGTAATTGCAACCAATTTTGAAATGCGGATAGCAAGATCTGTTTTAAATGTAATTAAAGAACAAAACTAGCTCTGGCCTATAACACCAAAAGAATATCCTCGTCCCAACGTCTCTGCAATATAGTGACGTTTCTATACTTTCAAACAGCACAGGACTTGATGGCTTTCATTGTCTTTACTGGTAACTAATTACAAAGCATATGTTGATTGACAGACTCAGCAAATTGATACATTGGCAGGGCCAATAAGTGCCTAATTGATTAATTGACACTTAACCCTTTTAGGAAGAAAGTATTAATCGATGGGTTCTATTCATAAAACTGATGTGATTAGTGGTGATGAGGGATGATTTCCGATCTGTCAACTGTACAATATAGAACTGACAAGGAATGAATGTTCTCAAAGACTTGTTTGTTAGTGTTTACACAAGTGTGCTAATGTAGTGTGGATTTGGTATCCAGGATTAATTCCATTAGCAAACTATGTTTCATGCATTATAATTATTAATAGCAGAAGTGCTAAAATATCTTGCTGTTTTATTTAATTGTCTTAGCATTGATTTTAGATGCTACTCTTCCATTGTGCTGGGTTGCAAAGCAAAGCAATGTTGCATGTTTAGGTTTAGGAACTGCTCTCAGGACTGAATCTGCTATGGGCTTGGTCTCCATCATATTAAGATGATCACCTGTTTGTACAGAACTCTATGCAAAGCTGTACTGGACCTTTAGGGTGTTATAGTTGGAACCTTGGCACAGTTTTCACTCTGGTTTTGAAATGCAGTTAACTTCTAAAAGTAGTTCCTATCAGTTACTTGCACCCGTGACTCAATTATACAAAATCCTGCAGGAGCGCCTGTATATCATGTGATCAAGAGCTGAAGGTCAACACATTTCTGCCAGACTAGCTGGTAAAAAAAACCCAATGAAATGGAGCAAGTCACAGAAGCAACACAGATTGCATTACAGTACAGTCCACTTCACCTCAGGAAGGCAATATGTTCTTATCATGTAATGTCAATAAAGGCATGGGGAACAACTTTGCACACTGCATGAAACTCAGGAGGGCTGTACACAACTTGCTGTCCCACAAGGGATAGATGGGGGATTTGCAGTGATTGCAAGCTGTCTTATGCCAAGCACAGGGCATACAAGTACATCATAAAAGGTACAGTCTACTGCCTCTCTCTATTTGCAGGAATATTAAACAGTACTGGAAAATATAATGTTTAATACAAATCAAATATTGACAAAAGAAAAACACAGGGATCACTAAAGCAGGCTCAGAATTATATATTTTTTTGTTCTTTAAGTACATTCTATCAAAAAGTCAGAAGACCCCAAAGTCTATACAAATAGTGTTTTTATTGGGTTTCCACATAGAATTTTACATTGTGCATGCAGCCTGTCTTTAGCAGTTGTTCCAATACAGTTTTAGAATTTGAAGCCATCATTAAATCGCGAGGTTAGCTCATAATGGCAAACCACATTTGGAATCCATTTATAAGAACTCTGAGGACCAAACTGTTATTCATGTTGCAGTTTTGTGTCACAGATGTTTTTTAGAGGCTGATCCAGAATTTAAAATGCCTGTGATTCGATTGATGTGGGGTAATAAAGTTAGAACTACAAGGTTATTATTTATCCCTGCACTGAAGCTGAACAAAGCATACAATACAAGCAGAGACTGATTCACTGAATAATCCTGTGTGACACTAAAACTGGTTTGTTCCTGAACTTCTTAATCAGGTTAATTAAAAACGAAAAAGACGGTCATACTGATTAGCATAAAATATGCACATACTATTTGATCAGCCTCCAAGGCAGTTTTGCCTCTGGGGAACATTTTAAACATCACAGTGACTAGTGACATCCCTTATAAATGTTTACTATAATAAAAGCACAGCAAATTCGAATAAAACATAAAGCATAGTGACAGCATAGTAGATCATACTGCAACTGCTTTCTAAACCTTTAAGTTTGAATCTTACACCTCTCTCTCATATATTATATATATATATATATATATATATATATATATATATATATATATATATATATATATACAGGTAGTGGACAAAAAAATGGAAACTCCAATGTAAAGTCACTTAATAGGGTGTTGGGCAACTACGGTATCCCGCTCTGTGGAGTTCTTGGCGGACCGTTTTTGATGAAACTGGCTGCTCGCACCCCAGGTTGAAATTTGCAGTCAATTGATCTGTAGTTGCTCGCCTGTTTTGCCTTGCACTTCGAATTGATGCACGGATATCACAATCCTGGAGTATGCGCTTCCGTCCACTATTGCCCTTTGCTGATGATGTCTTTCCCTCGGAGTTCCATGCCGACATCACCTTAGACACCGTTGCTCGTTAAACATCAGTAAGTTGAGCTGTCTTGGTCACTGAAGCTCCTGCCAAACACGCCCCAACAACCACCCCTCTTTCAAAGTCGCTGAGGACTCCTCTTGCAGCCATGCTAGCCATAATTATAGACAACCAGGCCTGTCCAGCATTTTTATACATGACCCTAAGCATGCTAGGATGTTATTTGCTTAATTAACACATTATATAACTGCAGTGTACAATATTGCAGGCATATGAAAGAAAAGTTTTTAAAAAAAAAATTACACAATTTAATTTTAAAAGAGATTCATCTTTTATTTTTTAATCTATAAAAAAAGTGTACATTTTTTAAAAAAACCTTTTATATATATATATATATATATATATATATATATATATATATATATATATATATATACACACACACACACACACACACGACGTGTGTGCGTGTGTGTGTGTGTGCGCATACGTGTATACGTGTATTTAAGAATCAAGTCCTTTTTCAATCTTAAGATGTACAAGCCTGGCAACGTTTAACATGAGTCCATGTGAAAAGCATGCATGGAAGGTGCTTGTATAGCTTATTGGGTCTAAAACATTTGTTTTCACTTAAAACTGTGATACTCCACACTCAATGCATCCCCTGTGTGTAGTGAGCACATCAGTGTTTCCAGCAGCTATAAAATGTATTACATTACTGTAGGTTACAGTTAGGGCTTCTGATTTTCGGTTTTAACCAATAAAACCCAATTAAATCAGTGGCTAGCCAATAAACACTGGAAAAACTGTGGAAATGTTTAATTAATTCATGTTGACTTTACCCTTTTCCCATTAAAAAATAAAACCTTTCTACAAAAATAATAATAAATACATTTCCCAATGCTGATGGGCAATGTCCCGCCTTCCTGACTTGCATCTATCATTGATTCGTTCTGAATACTTTAAACCCGCCCCAACTACTGAATGACAGCACATTCCTACATTTCTATTGGAGACTCCGCTTGTGAGATTTGAAACGAGATTACAATCAGGATGGAGGCTTGTTAGAGGGATTTAAAGATGTATTACAGTTAAAATACGGAGGATTTAAAACAGAATTGTGGCGAAATGCACAAAAATGTGTACACACAAAACCCCAGAAGAATGTGACCATAGGGATTTCATTATGGAAGACAGCAAAGGAAAGAAGGTACAACTTAAGTGTGCGAGTACTGTCGAGTTACTACTATACATATCTTGACAAAAAAAACCGCTCAAGTATTTTGTAAAGTCACCGAAACACTAATTTCATACAGTATATCAAAAACGAAAGCCCCGGAAAAATACAATTAATAAAACCCAAAAAACAGAAGCCCTAGTTACAGTATAGGATGCATGATGAGCCAGCTAATCTGGCATCCACTATCACTATCAGATCTTGAAATTTTTAGGATTAACAAAATAACAGGTAAATACTGCTTTTATAGTGCACAGTCATATGGTCATGTGGTGTAGCTCTTTTGCTGAGCAATGGGTTGTTTTCTGTTTCTAACTTTATTTCCTTACTGTCCCTAATGAAGCACATTCATTTAAACTTTTGGTTCAAACAAGGTGTCCACTTCAACCTTACGGGTCTATATTGTAGTTTCAACTCAGAAAAGGAAACCATCAGTCAAATAGCCAAAGCAAACAGCACAGTGCAAAGTCAATTACATTTAAAAAACAAAAAACAAAAAAAAGATTTTACAGAAAAGATATGAAGGGTCATTATTAGCATCAGCTCCTCTGGACCTTAGAATGAGCTTCTTTGCCTTCCTCTTCAATCACCAGTTGCTGTCAGGACAAGCAAACAGAGAAACAAGCCATTTTACATCAGAAACAACACCAGTGACTTGTCTCAGGCAGTGAGCAGGAAAGGTCACTGTGTTTGTTATACACCATACATCAA